>NC_090646.1:569976321-570108851 GCF_040937935.1 Hyperolius riggenbachi
ACTACACGCTGCTGCTGTGTCTCTGCAGCGTGAGTTGCTCCTGCTGGGCGGCGCCCAAGGCGTCCACGGCCAGTGGCTATAGGCGGAATGTTAGCCACTGACGCAGCTGCTGCTGCTGCGGAACTGTGCATGGTGGCGCGGCCGCGGCTTGCCACAATGCTGCTCCCTCTCCTCCTGATTCCCCTGCTGCCCTTCCCCTTGCCCAAACCGCGCTGGCTGCCACTTCCAGACATCTTAGATGTTTTGGGCGTAAACAAAAAAGTTTTTTAAAAGGGCGGGTGAAAAAGTGGGGTACTTTAATGGAGTGGGTTGGTGGTAGTGATGGGCGAACACCTGTATGTTCGGGTTCGGGAGAGTTCGCCGAACATGGCCGAGATGTTCGGCATGTTCGGGCCGAACCCCGAACTTTCCGAACATCCAGCTTTTGGGGCCATATGGGGTCGCAGGCATAAGGGGGGAGCATGCCCCGATCGCGGGGGGGGGGGGTCAGAAATTCCCCCCACCCCCTCCGCTAGCGCTCCCCCCTCTGCCCGCTTCCCCATACAAAAGTTTAAGCAAAGTACCTGTAGTGGATGGCCTGGCAGTGGGCGGCACTGTGGAGTGAGGAGGAGGAGTCCGGAGAGTGACGAGTTGAGGGAGGCCGGGCAGCGGGCGGTTCAGCGGAAGTACCCTTGTGGTACTTCCGCCCTTTCTCTGACCTCACGCCCGCTGCCCGGCCTCCCTCAACTCGTCACTCTCCGGACTCCTCCTCCTCACTCCACAGTGCCGCCCACTGCCAGGCCATCCACTACAGGTACTTTGCTTAAACTTTTGTATGGGGAAGCGGGCAGAGGGGGGAGCGCTAGCGGAGGGGGTGGGGGGAATTTCCGACCCCCCCCGCGATCGGGGCATGCTCCCCCCTTATGCCTGCGACCCCATAGGGGGGCAGTATTCGGCCGAACAGGGCCCTGTTCGGCCGAACAGGGGCCCTGTTCGGCCCTGTTCGGCGGCCATTAGAAGTTCGGGGCGAACCCGAACTTAAAAGGCCGAACACCATCAGGTGTTCGGCCGAACGCGAACATCACCCGAACAGGGTGATGTTCTGAAGAACCCGAACAGTGGCGAACACTGTTCGCCCAACACTAGTTGGTGGGTGAGGTGACACTAATCACCAAGTGATTAGATCGCTAAGTGATTACTAGTACAGTACAAATACAAAATACAATAATTAGGAATCAGTAAGTGTGAACAGTGAACAGTGAGTGTGTCCCCTAGTACACTAACTAGAAAATACAATAATCAGTAGTAATCAGATTCAGTAGAAGGAAATAGAGTGTGTGTACACTACAGACAGTGCACGCACACACACACGCAGGAGCTAGCCTATGAACAGTGACTGAGTGTCCCTCCCTAGTACAGTAAGAACTAGAAAATACAATAATCAGATTTAGTAGTAATCAGATGATTCAGTAGAAGGGAATACTGTGTGTACTGTACAGACAGTGCATACACACACACACGCAGGAGCTATGAACAGTAACAGTGAGTGTCCCTAGTACAGTATACAAAATACAATAATCAATCACTAAGTAAAGGACAAGACAGGGTAGAATAAACAGCACAAACACTGGTTAGGTATAGATCAGAAATAAACTAACAGAGGACAGGAGGACAGCTGCCCACACAGGCAAGGCCCTGAGGCCTAAAGCTGTGTAAGCTTGCCTGCGGCAGCTGCCTGTCTCTATGTAACACACAAGCTACTAACTAAAATACAATCTCTATCTAGCTAACAACAATATAGGTGTATAGAGCAGGTGTATGTGAACAAAAACGCTAGGTAGTTGACCACTATAGAGCACTTGCTAAGCCAAAGCACAAAGGAGCAGATCTCTCTCAGGCAAGGACGGAAAAACCAAACATGGCGGCCGCTATTTATAGGGTAGGGGCTGGCCAGGGTCCCCCTCTGTGATTGGCTGCCGTCAGAGGGCCTGGGAGCCCTCTGATTGGCTCTAAGGACATCAATCTGGGCTATGACGCTATTCGAGCTCGGTATTCGAGCTCGAATAGCGCTGTTTGCTCGAATAGCTCGAATAGTGAGTGGGCTATTCGAGTTCACTCGAATAGCCCATTCGAATAGCTGCAGCTATTCGAGCTCGGTATTTGAGCTCGAATAGCTGAAAAAGAGCTCGAATATTCGAGCTACTCGAATATTCGAGCTCTGCTGAGCATCCCTGGTCCCCAGTACAGCACTGCACTAGATCGCAGCGCTATACAAAAGAAAATAGTTGTTTATTTGGCCCCTAAAAGCCTGCCAACTCCGACCGTGGCTGGCAGGCTGTTTACAGGCTGCATCCGTGCACGCATTCCCCACCGCTCTTGATGCCAATCGGCATTAGGCAGTCCTGGGGGAGTCAATCTGCGACCGCCCATTGGCGTTAGGCGGTCGCAGAGTGGTTAATGATGGTCACTTCCACAGAAACAGGACTCCGGTCTCCGGGAATTGAGAGAGATGATTCAGTCAAAAAAATGCATTTAAACAAAAAAAGTGTGCTATTTGTTATGAGCTTCATGTTTTTTTCACATGAAACCACCCATTTACTAGAGAAAAAAATCACATAAGGATTAGTACAGGTACAGTTGTGCACAGACATAGGGCTTGATTCACAAAGCGGTGCTAACCTACTTAGCACGTCTAAAGTCTTTAGACGCGCTAACCAGGGTGCTAAGTAGGTTAGCACCGGATTTCTCAATCAGATCGTGCGCTAACTTTGCGCGCGTAAAGTTTTACGCGCGCAAAGTTTTACGCGCGCTAAGTCCCATAGGCTTTAATGGGCACTTCGCGCGGTGCGCCCTGTGCTCTGTGCAGTACGCGCGTAAAGTTTTACGCGCATAAAGTTTTGCGCGCGTAAAGTTTTATGCGCGAAAAGCTTGTTTAGACGTGCTAAGGGGGTTTTCACAGGCGTGCTAACAGTTAGCACCGCTTTGTGAATCAAGCCCATACTTGGCAAAGTTGATGCTATTTTAAGGCAAAGAGAGGTCACACCATATATGGTTTTGATTTTTTTATTTCTGCTTACGCACTCATTAAGTTGTTAATAAATAACAAACATTTGCTGCATTATTTTAGAAAGCATTGTCACTTCGCAGCCTTTTCAGCAAGTGCACAATCCAGCATATACATTGAGTTTTCTCTCTGTCCATTGCATCTCTTACTTCTCATCTTCTGGGAAATAATGAAAGCCTTGTTAATGTGAAAAAGCACACCGTAAAACCCATAGAAGATTGATTAAATCTGTGTTATTATCCAATAAATGACAACATCAAGAGGTTACAGGATTGCTGAATTACATGCTTTTAAACTTCCAGGCCTTGCACCTGTCACACTGCAAGATAACTATTTATCTTAAAGTCAAAGTGGCAAGCTGCAGTGTGGTCCTTTGACACCGAACACTGACACAATTTGTCTTCTCCTCCTACAGACAGTTGCTAATGGACTAGCAGCAGGACCCAACAACGCAACAAAGAATTTCATCACTTCACTGACAGCAAGTGAACACAGCGGCAGACCAGTCTGAGTGCATACTTGAAGAAAAGAAACAAATAATGGATAAAAGGCAATCTACAGATTCATTGTACAGGAGATTCCTACATTGTGCAAAAGAATAATAAAATAGTTTTATTTGAAGAAATCAGTAAGTGCTTTCACCGTATTAAGGCCTTGTGTGTTACGAACTGTAAACCGATTGAGCATTATACTCTCTTTACAGTTGGGGAATATTTTAAATGGTGTATTTTGTATTTATAGATCAGTTTCTGTGATTTAGGAGCTAGCAATCAGTAGCAAATGGTTCCAGCGGTGTTAAAAAAACATATTAGGAAGTAGTGATATTTAATCTGTTTGCCACACACGTGCAGCTTGAGTTGTTTAATAGCAGAGATGATCTAGTGCACAGGTGTCAAACTCACGGCCTGTGGGCTGAATGTGGCTCTCCTTGCCATTCTTTGTGGCGCGCCCCCTCAATTGCTTCAACTGTACATCATTGTAAAAAGTGGAAAAACAAAATTCAACTGCATTCCCATCCAGAGGGTGCCAGTGTTTCTGGTTAAAATATTGGTCACAATTCATGAAGGTTATTTCCGGTCTTTAATAATAATTCTGAGCTATTTTTACTGTTATCACCATGGAGATTAATCATTAAGTATTTACTAAGCAATTTACATCATGCAATCCTTAAAATTAAGGTTTCTGTCCTTAAGTTATGGAGTGATTCCTAAAGTTACCGATTGAATGCTTAAATTAAGTCTGCATCCAAAACTTAAAGACAGGATGTTAAATAACAGAGAGAAATGTAAGTGATAACAACTGTAAAGTGTGTAAGGAATTACCCCCCGGCCTGAGCTGGGTGTCCCATAGGCACTAATGCTATTATCGTTAATATGGAGCCAAAAGCAGAAATTTCCCGATAAATCACTTTTTCAACATTGGAACATTCAAGTTTTTGAAATATGTAATCATTTTGAAAATATAGTTTTGAAATATTATTTTGTTTGTATGTACAAATGTTATGTTATCAAATATTTTATCATTTGTATGTACAAATGTTATGTTTGTAAGGGTGTTTTGTGCAGGAGGGCACAGTTGGGGTTAGGCATCAGGAAGGGTGTTTGTGCAGGGGGTGGTGGGTAGGGTTAGGCACCATTAAGAAGGGGTCTTAGGGTTGGGCACCACCGGGGGGGGGGGGGGGATAAAAGTTAAGCACCACCAGAGGGGTGGTACTGCACAGCTACTGCACGGCCATGCAGCAGAAAGAGGGGTTACTGCACGACCCTGATGTAGAAAGGGGCCATGCTCAGCGACAGGGACATAGGAACACTGAGGGAAGCCACAACAGGATCCCGAGGCTTCCCTCTCTTCAGGTCGCTATCTTATTTTGATCCCAAGCTTCGGCTTGGAATCGATTTAACAATTCAAATAGTTTTTCTTATTTAGAGCTGTGTCACATTTTGTTTGGCAATAAACTAAATATGTGTTATACTAATCCTGAGCTCATGAAAGAATGCATTTGTGGTTTGTTTCTGATAAGCATTTCTGATTTTTTTTTTAAAGGACATTAAATGGTGGACTGAATTTTGAAGTAGGCAGATGGAAGCTTATTCTACAAAGTAATACAGTACAAATAACAGCCTTTATATATTTGTTGGTACCTCTAGAAAAGATCTAGAGTGATTTTTTTAAATTAGCTGTTATCTTTAATCAGTATCACACATGTCTTTAGTTGTGCTGTCAATCAGTGGCAAAAAGTAGTCACTCTGCTGTTTGGTATAATTGTGTGTCCCATACTGAACATGGACCAGAGAATGCAAAGAAGAGAGGTGTCTGAGGAGACAAGTATAGACAAACATTCTAAAGGCAATAAGACCATCCCCAAACAGCTTAATGTTTCTCAAATAACAGCAGCAGATATTATTAACCAATTAAGCCTTTTGGACATAGCTGTTACGTCCAAAAGGCTGCTGATGCGCGCTCCCACAGCCGATCGTGCACTCTCCGCTCACTCCCATGCTGTTACCCGTTATCCCGGAGATCAATGAATGGGAACGCAGTCCCCATTAGAAAGACTGACAGCTGCTATAAGAAGCCGCATTGTTTCTAAAGAAAAAAACTGTTTCACATCCTCCCTTCACTTCCTGTAAGCGTGAATGCACGCTTACAGGACTGAAAAAAAAATGACTGAAGCTATCTTGTGGCCAACTTGTAAAACGACATCTACATACAATTTTTTAATAAACAGATACACAATTACATTTAAAATGAACTGTTTACTATCCACACTTTCCAAAAAAAATACCCAAATACAATTTTAATTAAAAATAAGAAAAAAATTACAATTAAAAGCTTGTAAATAGTGATGGAGGTAAAAATGAAAACAATGCACCTTTATTTCCAAATAAAATATTGGCGCCATACATTGTCATATGGACATAATTTAAATGGTGTAATAACCGGGACAAATGGGCATATAAAATACTTGGGTTTTAACCACTTGAGGACCGTGGGCTTTACACCCCTTAAGGACCAGCCACTTTTTTCCATTCAGACCACTGCAGCTTTCAGGGTTTATTGCTCGCTCATACAACCTACTACCTAAATGAATTTTGGCTCCTTTTCTTGTCATTAATAAAGCTTTCTTTTGGTGCTATTTGATTGCTGCTGCGATTTTTACTTTTTATTATATTCATCAAAAAAGACATGAATTTTGGCAAAAAAATGATTTTTTTTAACTTTCTGTGCTGACATTTTTAAATAAAGTAAAATTTCTGTATACATGCAGCGCGAAAAATGTGGACAAACATGTTTTTGATTAAAAAAAACCCATTCAGTGTATATTTATTGGTTTGGGTAAAAGTTATAGCGTTTACAAACTATGGTGCAAAAAGTGAATTTTCCCATTTTCAAGCATCTATGACTTTTCTGATCCCCTGTCATGTTTCATGAGGGGCTAGAATTCCAGTATAGTATAAATAACCCCCAAATGACCCCTTTTTGGAAAGAAGACATCCCAAAGTATTCACTGAGAGACATAGTGAGTTCATAGAAGATATTATTTTTTGTCACAAGTAAGCGGAAAATGACACTTTGTGACAAAAAAAAACAACAAAGTTTCCATTTCTTCTAACTTGCGACAAAAAAAATGAAACCTGCCACGGACTCACTAAGCCCCTCTCTGAATAACTTGAAGTGTCTACTTTCCAAAATGGGGTCATTTGTGGGGTGTGTTTACTGTCCTGGCATTTTGGGGGGTGCCTAATTGTAAGCACCCCTGTAAAGCCTAAAGGTGCTCATTGGACTTTGGACCCCTTAGCGCAGTTAGGCTGCAAAAAAGTGCCACACATGTGGTATTGCCGTACTCAGGAGAAGTAGTACAATGTGTTTTGAGGTGTATTTTTACACATACCCATGCTGGGTGGGAGAAATATCTCTGTAAATGACAATTTTTTTAATTTTTTTTTACACACAATTGTCCATTTACAGAGAGATTTCTCCCACCCAGCATGGGTATGTGTAAAGATACACCCCAAAACACATTGTACTACTTCTCCCGAGTACGGAAATACCACATGTGTGGCACTTTTTTGCACCCTAACTGTGCTAAGGGGCCCAAAGTTCATTGAGTACCTTTAGGATTTCACAGGTCATTTTGCGGAATTTGATTTCCAGACTACTCCTCACGGTTTAGGGCCCCTAAAATGCCAGGGCAGTATAGGAACCCTGCAAATGACCCCATTTTAGAAAGAATACACACCAAGGTATCCCGTTAGGAGTATGGTGAGTTCATTGAAGATTTTATTGTTTGTCACAAGTTAGCGGAAATTGATTTGTATTGTTGTTTTTTTTTCACAAAGTGTCACTTTCCACTAACTTGTGACAAAAAATAAAATCTTCTATGAACTCACCATAGTCCTAACAGAATACCTTGGGGTGTCTTCTTTCTAAAATGGGGTCATTTGTGGGGTTCCTATACTGCCCTGGCATTTTAGGGGTCCTAAACCATGAGGAGTAGTCTGGAAATCAAAAGCCGCAAAATGACCTGTGAAATCCTAAAGGTACTCATTGGACTTTGGGCCCCTTAGCGCAGTTAGGGTGCAAAAAAGTACCACACATGTGGTATCGCCGTACTCGGGAGAAGTAGTATAATGTGTTTTGGGGTGTATTTTTACACATACCCATGCTGGGTGGGAGAAATATCTCTGTAAATGACAATCTTTTGATTTTTTTTACACACAATTGTCCATTTACAGAGATATTTCTCCCACCCAGCATGGGTATGTGTAAAAATACACCCCAAAACACATTGTACTACTTCTCCCGAGTACGGCGATACCACATGTGTGGCACTTTTTTGCACCCTAACTGCGCTAAGGGGCCTAAAGTCCAATGAGTACCTTTAGGATTTCACAGGTCATTTTTGTTTCAAGACTGCTCCTCACGGTTTAGGGCCCCTAAAATGCCAGGGCAGTATAGGAACCCCACTAATGACCCCATTTTAGAAAGAAGACACCCCAAGGTATTCCGTTAGGAGTATGGTGAGTTCATAGAAGATTTTATTTTTGTCACAAGTTAGCGGAAATTGATTTGTATTGTTTTTTTTTTTTCACAAAGTGTCACTTTCCACTAACTTGTGACAAAAAATAAAATCTTCTATGAACTCACCATAGTCCTAACAGAATACCTTGGGGTGTCTTCTTTCTAAAATGGGGTCATTTGTGGGGTTCCTATACTGCCCTGGCATTTTAGGGGTCCTAAACCATGAGGAGTAGTCTGGAAATCAAAAGCCGCAAAATGACCTGTGAAATCCTAAAGGTACTCATTGGACTTTGGGCCCCTTAGCGCAGTTAGGGTGCAAAAAAGTACCACACATGTGGTATCGCCGTACTCGGGAGAAGTAGTATAATGTGTTTTGGGGTGTATTTTTACACATACCCATGCTGGGTGGGAGAAATATCTCTGTAAATGACAATCTTTTGATTTTTTTTACACACAATTGTCCATTTACAGAGATATTTCTCCCACCCAGCATGGGTATGTGTAAAAATACACCCCAAAACACATTGTACTACTTCTCCCGAGTACGGCGATACCACATGTGTGGCACTTTTTTGCACCCTAACTGCGCTAAGGGGCCTAAAGTCCAATGAGTACCTTTAGGATTTCACAGGTCATTTTTGTTTCAAGACTGCTCCTCACGGTTTAGGGCCCCTAAAATGCCAGGGCAGTATAGGAACCCCACTAATGACCCCATTTTAGAAAGAAGACACCCCAAGGTATTCCGTTAGGAGTATGGTGAGTTCATAGAAGATTTTATTTTTGTCACAAGTTAGCGGAAATTGATTTGTATTGTTTTTTTTTTTTCACAAAGTGTCACTTTCCACTAACTTGTGACAAAAAATAAAATCTTCTATGAACTCACCATAGTCCTAACAGAATACCTTGGGGTGTCTTCTTTCTAAAATGGGGTCATTTGTGGGGTTCCTATACTGCCCTGGCATTTTAGGGGTCCTAAACCATGAGGAGTAGTCTGGAAATCAAATGCCGCAAAATGACCTGTGAAATCCTAAAGGTACTCATTGGACTTTGGGCCCCTTAGCGCAGTTAGGGTGCAAAAAAGTACCACACATGTGGTATCGCCGTACTCGGGAGAAGTAGTATAATGTGTTTTGGGGTGTATTTTTACACATACCCATGCTGGGTGGGAGAAATATCTCTGTAAATGACAATCTTTTGATTTTTTTTACACACAATTGTCCATTTACAGAGATATTTCTCCCACCCAGCATGGGTATGTGTAAAAATACACCCCAAAACACATTGTACTACTTCTCCCGAGTACGGCGATACCACATGTGTGGCACTTTTTTGCACCCTAACTGCGCTAAGGGGCCTAAAGTCCAATGAGTACCTTTAGGATTTCACAGGTCATTTTTGTTTCAAGACTGCTCCTCACGGTTTAGGGCCCCTAAAATGCCAGGGCAGTATAGGAACCCCACTAATGACCCCATTTTAGAAAGAGGACACCCCAAGGTATTCCGTTAGGAGTATGGTGAGTTCATAGAAGATTTTATTTTTGTCACAAGTTAGCGGAAATTGATTTTAATTGGCTTTTTTTCACAAAGTGTCATTTTCCGCTAACTTGTGACAAAAAATAAAATCTTCTATGAACTCACCATACTCCTAACGGAATACCTTGGGGTGTCTTCTTTCTAGAATGGGGTCATTTGTGGGGTTCCTATACTGCCCTGGCATTTTAGGGGCCCTAAACCGTGAGGAGTAGTCTTGAAACCAACAATGTCGCAAAATGACCTGTGAAATCCTAAAGGTACTCATTGGACTTTGGGCCCCTTAGCGCACTTAGGGCGTAAAAAAGTGCCACACATGTGGTACCGCCGTACTCAGGAGAAGTAGTATAATGTGTTTTGTGGTGTATTTTTACACATACCCATGCTGGGTGGGAGAAATATCTCTGTAAATGACAATCTTTTGATTTTTTTTACACACAATTGTCCATTTACAGAGAGATTTCTCCCACCCAGCATGGGTATGTGTAAAAATACACCCCAAAACACATTATACTACTTCCCCCGAGTACGGGGATACCACATGTGTGGCACTTTTTTGCAGCCTAGGTGCGCTAAGGGGCCCAACGTCCTATTCACAGGTCATTTTGAGGCATTTGTTTTGTAGACTACTCCTCACGGTTTAGGGCCCCTAAAATGCCAGGGCAGTATAGGAACCCCACAAGTGACCCCATTTTAGAAAGAAGACACCCCAAGGTATTCCGTTAGGAGTATGGCGAGTTCATAGAAGATTTTATCTTTTGTCACAAGTTAGTGAAAAATGACACTTTGTGAAAAAGAACAATAAAAATCAATTTCCGCTAACTTTTGACAAAAAATAAAATCTTCTATGAACTCGTCATACACCTAACAGAATACCTTGGGGTGTCTTTTTTTCTAAAATGGGGTCACTTGTGGGGTTCCTATACCACCCTGGCATTTTACGGGCCCAAAACTGTGAGTAGTCTGGAAACCAAATGTCTCAAAATGACTGTTCAGAGGTATAAGCATGTGAAAATTTTGATGACAGGTGGTCTATGAGGGGGCGAATTTTGTGGAACCGGTCATAAGCAGGGTGGCCTTTTAGATGACAGGTTGTATTGGGCCTGATCTGATGGATAGGAGTGCTAGGGGGTGACAGGAGGTGATTGATGGGTGTCTCAGGGGGTGGTTAGAGGGGAAAATAGATGCAATCAATGCACTGGGGAGGTGATCGGAAGGGGGTCTGAGGGGTATCTGAGGGTTTGGCCGAGTGATCAGGAGCCCACACGGGGCAAATTAGGGCCTGATCTGATGGGTAGGTGTGTTAGGGTGTGACAGGAGGTGATTGATGGGTGTCGCAAGGTGTGATTAGAGGGGGGAATAGATGCAAGCAATGCACTGGCGAGGTGATCAGGGCTGGGGTCTGAGGGCGTTCTGAGGGTATGGGCGGGTGATTGAGTGCCCTAGGGGCAGATAGGGGTCTAATCTGATGGGTAGCAGTGACAGGGGATGATTGATGGGTAATTAGTGGGTGTTTGGAGGAGAGAACAGATGTAAACACTGCACTTGGGAGGTGATCTGATGTCGGATCTGCGGGCGATTTATTGGTGTGGGTGGGTGATCAGATTGCCCGCAAGGGGCAGGTTAGGGGCTGATTGATGGGTGGCAGTGACAGGGGGTGATTGATGGGTGGCAGTGACAGGAGGTGATTGATGGGTGATTGATGGGTGATTGACAGGTGATTGACAGGTGATCAGTGGGTTATTACAGTGAAGGACAGATGTAAATAATGCCCTGGTGAATTGATAAGGGGGGGGTCTGAGGGCAATGTGAGCGTGTAGGCGGGTGATTGGGTGCCCGCAAGGGGCAGATTAGGGTCTGATCTGATGGGTAACAGTGACAGGTGGTGATAGGGGGTGATTGATGGGTAATTGATGGGTAATTAGTGGGTTTTTAGAGGAGAGAATAGATGTAAACACTGCGTTTGGGTGGTGATCTGATGTCGGATCTGCGGGCGATCTATTGGTGTGGGTGGGTGATCAGATTGCCCGCAAGGGGCAGGTTAGGGGCTGATTGATGGGTGGCAGTGACAGGGGGTGATTGACGGGTGATTGACAGGTGATTGATAGGTGATTGACAGGTGATTGACAGGTTATCAGGGGGGATAGATGCATACAGTACACGGGGAAGGGGGTCTGGGGGGGGGAGGGTCTGGGGAGAATCTGAGGGGTGGGGGGGGTGATCAGGAGGGGGCAGTGGGCAGGGGGGGGGATAAAAAAAAATAGCGTTGACAGATAGTGACAGGGAGTGATTGATGGGTGATTAGGGGGGTGATTGGGTGCAAACAGGGGTCTGGGGGGTGGGCAGGGGGGGGGGGGTCTGAGGGGTGCTGTGGGCGATCTGGGGCAGGGGGGGAGAAATCAGTGTGCTTGGGTGCGACATAGGGTGGCTGCAGCCTGCCCTGGTGGTCCCTCAGACACTGGGACCACCAGGGCAGGAGGCAGCCTGTATAATACACTTTTTAAACATTACAAAGTGTATTATACACTTTGTATGCGGCGATCGTCGGGTTAACATCACGGATGACGCGATCGCTCCACCCATGCCCTTACAAGGACCGCCACCTCTGTGGGTGAGCTGGTCCTTGCGGGCTCCACTTCCCGGCCGCCCCTGTGCGTTAGGCGGTCGGGAAGTGGTTAATTATGGTAGTATGTATTATTTTAAAACTATAATGTCTGAAAACTGAGAAATAATTTATTTTTTTCTATTTTTTTCTTAATATTCCCGTTAAAATGCATTTAGAAAAAAATAATTCTTAGCAAAATGTACCACCCAAAGAAAGCCTAATTGGTGGTGAAAAAAAAAGATATAGATCATTTCATTGTGATAAGCAGTGATAAAGTTATTGACCAATGAATGGGAGGTGAAAGTTGCTCGGATGCATAAGGGGAAAAACACTAAAGGCTGAGGTGGTTAAGAAGTTTGAGATCAGTGAGATTGTAGACAGCTGCCCTGAACACAGTTGCAATAGCAAAATTCACCAGTACAGAATTGAAAGATGAACTACAAGGTCAAGGTCCATGAGTGTCAGAGCGACACCCACCATCCATCACTTCTTGAAAGAAAAAGGCCCAGGCAGAAAGACTCCACTTTTGAACAAAAACATAAAAATCCAGATTGAACTTTGCTAAAACATATAAGAATGACCTTTGGACAAACAAAACTAGAGTTTTTGGCAAGTCATATTGGGGTTGGTATGTTTTCTTTCCTGCATTCAAAGATCACATTCAACTGTGAACCAGCCCATTGACTAACATTGGTTTTCAGCTGTAATGTGATTTTGCATGTTGACTGCACATGTTTTTGGGGGGTTTGAAGTGTGCCTCAAATGTATAACCCCATAAAAATTGTGGTATAGGGCTCATATTTCTTAGTTATCCCATTGGGGTATTCCACTTCAATAGTATATCTGTGGAAAGGATTAGCAACATAGTGCACTGTAATGCATGGCACAGCACCATGGATGTACATTACTTAGTATGAGAGGAGTCTGGGAGAAGTCCTGTGTATAGTTTTCAACATGTATTTGTCTCTTGAGCCACAATTAATAGGCATACGATTCCAGTTCTTCTCAAAATGCAGGAATCTCTTATAAGCATTGCCATTGACCCACCAGCGATTTATGTACAGAAAATCTGCAATCACAAATAAATACTGTAGTCATCAGTCATCATATTGTCTATTAGGGATGCTCATTTGGATTTCGCGGAATTAAAATTTTCTGCATTTCCGATCTTGGAAGCATTAAACCAATTGGAGAATGCAGAATTTTTCCACCCAAATTTCTCCTCAAAAATCAGATTACCACAGAAATTTTAGACAAATCCCGACACTGGTTTTCCGTTTTTCCGTTTTTTTATTATTTTGGCATTTTTGGCATTCTCTGATGCAAAAGTACTCCTCATAAAATCGGAAATTGGAAAAATGGGAATTGAAAAAAATGGAAAATTGGAAATTGGCATTGGTGGAAATCAGATTTCTTGCAGAATTGGAAATGGGCATTTCCCACTATCTCTGTTGTCTATACACCCTCCTCTGATCGTTCGAACCGTCTGAACAAACTCTGAGTGTACTGAGCTTTAGGCCAGGCTGGACCAGCTACACCCCATCCTGTTTTGACTTCAAAGAGGTGGGGGGATCAGCAAAGACACCTTCCTGAGCGTCACGTCCAGGCGGTATATCATTTTACATAATTTCATTCAACTTATAGTTTTTATACAGTGGTATATATTGCCACACTTTATTCATACTATAGGATCCAGTCATTTTCTGACCACGTCTTGCTCCCATTGCCCCATAGGTCAGTTTGTTTCGTTCAGTATTGCTTGATCCACTCGCTGTTACACATCCGAGAAAGTTAACTTGAATATGTTAACACCATTTGCAATACATTTAAGTCTGTTTAGTTAGCGGGTTGGGGGGAAATCTGTTTGCACAGCACTTTTTCAATCTACAATGAAGTCACGCAATTAACGTAATCATAAATTCTTGTACTGTTGGGAAATCAGCCAATCACACTTGGCAACCGAAAACTTCCTCATTTTCCCTTCCACGCTGCTGCATTTGAATTAAGTGTTCTCAACTCTGTACGAGGAACCTATCTCATGTGGTTCTCCTTCATACATTCGCTGGAAATTAGCTATGACTATTCTCACCAAGTACACAATGTACATTATTATTAATCTCTTTTTACTTTATCACGCCATTACATTGTATGGAGTTTGTGATGAGAAAATGAGCCAATCAAAGTGATTGTTTTTCAAAAGCAGCGCTCATAATGGTGGATGGAAATGATACAATGTGGAATATGTTTTATTTGAAGGAACAGAAATAGAAATGTCTGTGCAATCAGTTATCTGAGGAGACTCAGGCTTGTTCGTACAGTGGTAGAATTTCACTGCCACAAGGGTTGACCTTTAAAAAAGTAGAACATTTAAAGAATTGTAATAATTTTCCCTACTTCAGTGCATTATGATGAGACAGTAAGCAATACGTGGCATTCCTAGGTTCACGAAACTCAAAGCTCTTAAAGTTGAGAAATCTAAGAAGATAAAATTAGCTGATGTATCTAGAGTTATATTTAAAGTGGAACTATGGTGAAAAAACAAAAAAGTGTTTCTTAACTACCTAACGACAATGGGCGTGAACGCGGCTGCAGCCCCAGGACCGCCTAACGCCAATTGGCGTCAAGTCCTGGAGCTGCAGATTCCCACTGAACAGCCGCACGCATGCTCGTTCGCGGTGCGGAGCTCCGTGATTAGCCTGCTAGCCCCCGATCGCGGCTTGGAGGCTGCTTGTAAACGTAAGGGGAAAGAAATCCCCTTTGTTTACATCAGTACAGCACTGCGGGCTCCAGCAGCGCTGTACGAGATCGTCGATCCCCGGACTCTGATTGGCTGGGGATCGCCATCCTCTCATAGGCTGCTGCCTATGAGAGGCGGAGAACAGGACGGATCGCCGTCCTGTTCAATTCTGTAGGCGGAGGGGAGGGAGGAAGGAGAGGAAGGAGCAAAAGAGAGCCTCTATGAGGCAGAAGAAAAGAAAAAAAAAGTGACAGCAGCGATTGGACACCTCCGGCAGCATGTCCCCTTAGGGATAAAAATAGGAGGTGAGTCCGATCGCCATGCTTCTTAGCTGGGCTGTGCAGGAGGCTGCAAAGCTTGCACAGCCCATTGCTGCAAAAATGAGCTGGGTCTTTAGGGGAGTTTAACACTGCGGTCGTCAAGTGGTTACAGGGAACCTAAACTGAGAGGGATATGGATGTTTCCTTTTAAACAATACCAAGTATTGTTTAAAAATACCAAGTATTGTTTAATAAAAAAAAGTATTAGAGACACAGGATCAGCAGGAGAGTCAGGCAACTGGTATTATTTTAAAAGGAAAAATCCATTTCCTTCTCAGTTTAGGTTCCCTTTAAAGAACAATTAATTAAAGTGAGATGTATATGGAGGCTGTCATGTTTATTTCCTTTTAAACAATACAAGTTGCCTGACAGCCCTGCTGTTTGGCTGCAGTAGTGTTTGAATAAAACCAGAAACAAACATGTGGCTAATCTTGTCAGATCTGACAATAATGTCTGAAACCTTTGATCTGCTACATGCTTGCTCAGGGTCTATGGCAAAAAGTATTAGAGGCTAAGGTTCAGTAGGCTAGTTAGGCAACTGGTATTGCTTAAAAGGACATATGGCAGCCTCGATATCCCTCTAGCTTCAGTTGTCCTTTAAATTTCACTACTATTAATAAAGGAGAACTGTAGTGAGAGATATATGGAGGCTGCCATATTTATTTCCTTTTAAGCAATACCAGTTGACTGGCAGCCCTGCTGATCTATTTGGCTGAAGTAGTGTCTGAATCACACCAGAAACAAGCATGCAGCTAATCTTGTCATATCTGTCAAAATTGTAAGAAAACCCTGATCTGCTGCATGCTTGTTCAGGGGCTATGGCTGAAAGTATTAGAGGCAGAAGATCAGCAGGATAGCCAGGTAACCAGGTACCTGGTTTAGCTGGAAACAAAAATGGCAGCCTCCATACACCTCTCTCTACAGTTCTCCTTTAATTACCATGGGAAATAATTTCTGTCAATATCTTTTCTATCTAAAGCTGATCTGTGCTGCTATGTCAGGCAGCACATTAAAGAGACTCCGTAACAAAAATTGCATCCTGTTTTTTATCATCCTACAAGTTCCAAAAGCTAATCTAATGTGTTCTGGCTTACTGAAGCATGTTCTACTATCACCATCTCTGTAATAAATCAACTTATCTCTCTCCTGTCAGACTTGTCAGCCTGTGTCTGGAAGGCTGCCAAGTTCTTCAGTGTTGTGGTTCTGTGATGCATCTCCCCCCTCCAAGCCCCTCTCTGCACACGGCCTGTGTATTATTTAGATTAGGACAGCTTCTCGCTTCTCTCTTATCTTTTACAAGCTGGATAAATCCTCCTCTGAGCTGGCTGGGCTTTCACATACTGAGGAATTACATACAGGCAGAGCTGTCTGCACTCTGCAGGAAGAAACAGCCTGACACTTCAGTGGAAGATAGCTGCAGGGGGAAAGAAACACACAAATGATCTCTTGAGATTCAAAAGGAAGGGTGTATACAGCCTGCTTGTGTATTAATGTATTTTCTATGTGTGGACATACTGTACATCAACCTACTTCCTGTTTTGGTGGCCATTTTGTTTGTTTATAAACAAACTTTTTAAAACTGTTTTTAACCACTTTTAATGCGGCGAGGAGCGGCGAAATTGTGACAGAGGGTAATAGGAGATGTCCCCTAACGCACTGGTATGTTTACTTTTGTGCGATTTTAACAATACAGATTCTCTTTAAAGCTAGTGGAACTATGAGTCTGATTTACTAATGAATATCCAGAGATCTCTAACCCCATCTGGTAAGGTTATTCTAAGCGATTTAGCAATTTTTGACTGGATTAAGTAAAAGTAGTGTGCCATGAAAACACACCTGAAGTGAAAGTGAAAGGAGGCTGCCATATTTACTTCCTTTTAGAAAATGCACATTGCCCAGCATTCTGCTAATCCTCTGCCTCTAATACTTTTAACCATAGACCCTGAACAAGCATGCAGATCAGGTACTCTGACTGAAGTCTGACTAGATTAGCTTTATGCTCGTTTCAGGGGTTTGATTCAGACACTACCGCAGGCAAATAAATCACCAGAGCTGTCAGGTAACTAGTATTGTTTAAAAATTATATATATATGGCAGCCTTCATATCCCATCAGGCATCCTTTAAGCGGTTACTGAACAGGATTTGCCATCTCACCGCTGTTAAATATTGATACTCGTACCTGAAAATAAAAAGGCCACCCTCTAGTAATTCAGTACAAAAATACAAATTGAGGGTTTCTTGGCCTAGTATTTTTATGCATAAAACATATTCACTTTAAACAGTAATGCCAATAAATAGTCATACAAGTGATACAGCATAAAAAGTCCTTAAAGGATACCCGAGTTGAAATGTGACATGATGAGATAGACATGGGTATGTACAGTGCCAAGTACACTAATAACTATGCTGTGTTCCTTTTTTCCTTTCTCTGCCTGAAAGAGTTAAATATCAGATATGTAATTGGCTGACTCAGTCCTGACTCAGACAGGAAGTGACTACAGTGCGACCCTCACTGATAAAAAAAATTCCAACTATAAAACACTTTCCTAACATAAAATGGATTCTGAGAGCAGGGTCAATAGTTCATAGATTTTAGCTCTGGCATACTTCAATGAATGTGTCATTGAGCAAAAACAATAAAACAGTTAAAACTTAAAAAGTAGATTAAAACATAAAATAAAACTGGAATATCTTAAAAAGTCCTTTTTAGGAGAAGGAAGATAGATACAATCGTTTATTCCATTAGTGTATGTTTGCCTCGGGTGTCCTTTAACCGTTTGCCGACTGCTCCACGCCGATTGGCGTCAACACGGTGGCAGCCCCAGGACCAGTCAACGCCCATTGGAGTGAAGTCCTAGGGGGGAAGATTGCAGGGGATCACGCGCGTCATCCGTGTGCACATCCCCACCATCCACGTGCATCATCCCCGCTCCGTCATCAGCCTCCAGCGGCGATCACCACTAGGAGACTGTTATACGGCAAAACCGCCATCTATTTACATAGTATAGCGCTGTAATCTATGGCAGCCCTGTATATACTGATACACAGACACATAGACACACAGAGGCAATCCGCTGTCATGACAGCCGATCGCCGTCATTGGCTAGCGGAGGGAGGGAGGGGATAACATAAAATAAATTAAAAATAGTAAAAATGTATTTTAAAAAAAACCATAAAAAAAAAAAAAAAAAAAAAAAAAAATTAACAAACGTCCCTGCAGCAATCAGAGCCCACCAACAGAAATCTCTGTCTCTGTTGGTGGGCAGAAAAAAGGGGGAGGGGACTCACTTGTGTGCTGAGTTGTACGGCCCTGCAGCGAGCCCTTGGTCACTAGGGGGGTTTAAGACCGCGGTCCTTAAGTGGTTAATACACATTAGTCATAATGTCAATATCCTAGCGCACGTTTCGCGACCTATATCCAGGTTGCTTCTTCAGAGGCAACATTTTTCTGAGTTCATGGTTTGTAAATACAGGACCATTTATAAAAGCATCTGCAGCTATGTTACTTGCTGTATCACTTTTATGGCTATTTATTGTCATTACTATTAAAAGTTATGTTTTATGCATAAGAATACTAGGCCCAGACACCCTCAATTTCTATTTTATTTGTTTTTTACATTCTCACCTGTGTCATATCAGATTGTAGTCAAGGCAGTTGAAAGCTTTATGAAATAAAGGATGTGGAAACAGAGCTTCCATATCAACTTTTTAGTTTTTCTTAAAGCCAGTTGCACACCTATTAATTGTGGTGCGATGCGGTAATAGCACCACATCACACTGCAGAAATTAGGGTTCATATGACCCTGCGCCACGGGGCAGCGATAGGCTCATATGCACAGCCCTGCCCCCAAGATATAGATCATTTCATTGTGATAAGTAGTGATAACGTTATTGCCAAATGAATAGCAGGAGCGCTGAAAGGGGAAAATTGCTCTGGTCAGCAAGGAGAAAACCCTGTTAGTGGTGAACTGGTTACATTTGTTTTACTTCTTTTTTAAAAAAATTGAAAATTAAACTTTAAATACTTAAAGGCTGAAGCAGACGACTTTGTCAGAAAGCATGTTACCCAGAGTCAGAGCAACACTCTAGAAATAGTAATAATACAATATATTATACCATAAACATATACATTGATTTACAGTTCTGGCTGTTTAAAACAATATTAAATTTAAATGTACTATGTTCATGCGGATAGTCTGCCTGCTCCTGACTGAGACGTCCAACCATAACATTCAAGGAAATAATGTAAGTCTAACTCATAACTGACAAATCAACACGTCTTGTTTTCATCAGCCCTTTAGATTGACCACAAACTGTTGGAACCAAAAAAGCACATTCTAAGCCTGGGTCCATACCTCAGCTGAGGCCGACTAATAATATTGAAGGAAGTGGTAAACTATATTTTCAGTATAGAATTTATTCTGTTAAAGCAAAAGAAATGTCAAGGGTAGCTCATAATTAAAAGGGGAGCTCCCTATTCCTCCAACTCCTGCAGATTTCCTTTCAGGAAATCTCGGTTAGAAACCAGAAAAACAATTTGAAAAATTGGATAATCACATTTATTTCAGATTTTTCAAAATGTACCATCTTTTTTTTTTTTTTTTTTTTTTTTTTTTAGTGCTCTCCTGTAGTAGTCTTCTCTGCAGTTTGGTACAATGGTGTAATGCTGGCTGTAGGTGGCCTCAAATGTTCTTGATGACTATGGCACCTCCTTTTTCTGCTGGTTTGATTATGACATTTTTGTTTTGGCCTATTTCTCCTGCACTGTGTTAATGTTCTAATGCTCCAATTTTATTCAGACATGTTTAAATCATTGCCTACATTTGCAAATGTATCTGCTCAAAAGGGAGATAGTTCTGCTTATGGAGTCCTCCAGGGGTTTTTATGGTGCATGTTGTGCTGAAGGTCTTCTGATCAAAAGAGTGCTCTTGGAGTTGCAGTCTTCAGAAGAATTCCTCCACTTCACTGCAATCTTTATTTTATTTATGGGTTTTTCAGGGCAAAATGCAGTGCTTTGAGTAACCCTCTATTTCAGCTTTGCTAGCTTGATATGTGGAAAGTTTTGTCAAATTGTTGTTTCTTCTTTTTTAATTTCATTTTCCTTGTGCTTTTAGGCATGCATTCTTCGACCCGTACACATTTTAGAGTGTTCTTGGACGAGGCTGTTGGCCAGGGCCATCTGTGCCAAGAATATGCATGAGTATGGCTGCCTGTTGGAAAATTCACCTACTTCAGGTACTTTGGTCTCACAGTTGAACACACAAGATGATTTCAATAGTGGGAGAGTGATTTGAACACCAGAGCTGAAGTAAAAGTTACATAGAAAAACTACAAAAAGTCAAAAGATAAGTATCAGTTGTGACCATTTGGAAAGTGAGGGCTAAGATATAGTTTTTGGGGTAATTCGCTTCAATAATTATAGTGAAAAAGTTTAGCTTAGTCTTCATGAAGGATGGTTTTATCAGGAAGATAAGGTTAGGCATTACAAAGGGTTTTTTTTGAAATAAGAGAGCTTTCATTAAAGCGGAATATAACCCTGCATTTCAACTTTGCTCTAAAACATTATTTACAGTATATTATATGCAACCAGCATTTTTTTTTTTACTAGACCAGCATTGGAAGGGTTACACAGGGCTTTAAAGTCCCTGGAGATTTTTGCAGACGCATCCGAACTTGAGTTAGATACTTTTTGTTTACACAAATGTATCTAAGTGTTTATTGTGACTCATCTCTCTCACGGAGAAGGAGTTGGAGGGCAGCCAAAGAGTGTGTAACATTTCTAAATATATACATATAACTAAATAGAATGTAACTATCTGAACGTCTGCACGGAACTTAAAACCTCTGTGTTTAACCCTTCCATTGCTGGTCTAGTAAAAAAAAATGCTTTTTGCATATAATATGCTGTAAATAATGTTTTAGAGCAAAGTTGAAATGCAGGGTTATATTCCGCTTTAAGCAAGTTGGGATCAGGCATTTGAAAGGGCTATTTAATTAAATAAAAAACAGCATTGCATATAGTAAACAATACACCATCCGAAACTAAACATCAAACATTACACCAATCAAACCAAACATATGTGCAAGGAAAGTGCCCTTGTCCTAGACAGAGCAATATTTCTTCACCAAGCAGGGTCAGTTCAGGGGTGGCCTGTGTATTTAACTGTCCATTTCCCAGATTGATATGCTTTGTCAGACAGTGACCCTCATCTGTTGCATTTACATTGTCCAAGTCTGTTGCTTGCCTGCTTAAAGAGACACTGAAGCGGAAATAAAAATATGATATCATGAATTGGTTGTGTAGTACGGATAATTACTAGAACATTGGTAGCGAAAAAAAATAATCTCATATTTTTATTTTCAGTTCTACAGTTTTTTTTATAACATTGCATCATTCTCAAATATTTGCAATTCACACTACTCACTACTACTCTACTCAGCATTCTAAATGTTTTTACAGAACAGGCAGTGAACTTTTGACCTGTCCTGAACTGTTCTCTGAAAAAGAAAAAAAAAACAATACAGTTGAGATAAAAACCATCAGAAGTCAGAGCTCTCTGCGACTTTAAAAGTTGTAGAGTTCAATGGCTATTCGCATAGATAACAACTGGAGTTTCTTAACTCTTCCTGTACTGGAAACAAATATTAGACTTATGTCTCTGCATCTAATGCTTTATTTCTTAGCTGTACTACACAACCAATTCATTGTATCATAATTTTTTTTTTTACTTCAGTGTCTCTTTAAAGAGAACCCAAGGAATAAAGAAAATTAAAAAAAAATCTACCTTAACCACCGATCCACTCCTTAGCATCCTACATCACTCCGTTCAACCACTGGGTCAAAGGGAAGTTTTCTTCTTTTTCAAGGTCAAAAGGCTGCATCATCTCTGCTCTGATAGGGAGCTGAGAGCTGTGCTGTGACACAGATGGGTGGGGAAGGGGTGCAGCTCAGGGAAGGGCAAGAAAGGGGTGGAGAAAGTCAGAGAATGGGCATTCCTATCACCAGAGTGGGCGTTCTGCAGGAGTGCCTTTCCTGCAAAGTATGCCCCTTCCCCTATTAGGATGCTGACAAGCTACTTGTTGGCAATTTCAGGGGGGCACAGTAGAGGGAAGGGGGAAAAGAGAGCAGTGCAGAGAGGACACAGAGGCATGTCACAGAGCAAGGAACATACCTGTGTGTCCATTTATAGAATATCATTCCCCTCGGGTACACTTTAAACAAAATGTAAACAGAAGCTAGCAGTGAAACCGTACTCCCATTGTAAATAAATAACTTTAAGCAGGAACAGGGTTGTTGTTGTTGTTTTTTTTTTTTACTATAGTATAGAATTAGAAATGGTCACAACTGATACTTACCTTTTGTTTTTGATGAAACAAAATCTGTGTACTTTTTGATCCCATGAGAATGGACCCTACATTACAGTGGTTTTGCTACAGCAGGCATTACCACTGACTAGACATCATCCACAAACTTGCACACTTAAAATACAGCAGGAGATAGGAAAGCAGGAATAGCTTGTCATAGATTTTACTGAAATTGTACCCTTTATTTTTCTAACAATATGCTATTTCCTGTCGGCAAATTTAAGTTATTCTTTGACATGTAATTATTTCAGGTAGTCAACACCTGGTCTACATTTTAGAGATCATTAATTATTGGATTAGGTAACCTGCCAGAAGCATATCATTTTTTTGTTGCTAAATATAGAAACTAGTAGATTTTAGTGCCTACTCATCTCCCATGCAAATAATTCTACTGTACCTGAAATTTTTTCAAGAATTTTCATACATTTTCTCCTGGTGACAAAATGATTCGAACATTGCTTGAAATTAAGACGTAATGGGTGAGATATATAGTTTCAAACTCCATTTTATTTATTTGAAGGGGGCCGTAATGGCAAGAATGGTTCTAGATTCAAAGACCATTGCATGTCTTATAGAAGGAGGAGGAAAGAGAAGATTGTGCTATTGCCCCAAGAAAGTACATTCATTTTTGCCTCCATTTTCTTCCTATAGTAGAAAAATTACCTTTGATTGGTTGGTACATATGCTATTAGTACAGACAGTTTAGCAGTGATGTTTTTGACACCTAAGCTGATGAAATAAAGATCTACCTACCACTAATTTCGTTCCTTTTTTTTCTTGCCTGATACATGTTTTATTTCTTTTGAGAACCAGTAACATCAGTCATAGGCCGCCAGGTTAATATTTTGTATTATGATCCCCTATTTATCAGCCATAACAGTAGGTGCATAGTGGCGCTGCTATATTTGATTATGTAAATTCTGTTTGAATTGCAAGAAGTTTAGAATCAGGATGATACCATTTATTGGCTAACTTAAAAGAATAAGTAAATAAGAGTAAGCAACCTTTCAGCTGTGCATCCTTCGTCAGACTCAATCCTGTTTGCTTACAAGCTGATGGAACATACAGCTATATACATGCAACATCAAAAGGGGATATATATATATTTTTTTTTTTTTGCAAGCATAAATACATGTCATTAAAGGGAACCTGAAGTGAGGAAAATTATTTAAAATAAACACATGACGTAGCTGCAAATGAGGCTTGCTCCTTGTGTACCTCGATACTTCTGATCTTCTGCGTATGACCTCGGATTGTTACTGGACTTAAAGTGAACCTTAAGTCTAAAGTCTAAAAAAAATGAGTTTTACTCACCTGGCACTTTCCTCAGGCCCCTGCGACCACTTCCGGTTTCGCCGCCAGGACCCGACAGGCTGGGAACGCGAGTGATTCTTCGCGTTCCCAGCCACAATATCGCCCCCTATAATGCTATTGCGGCAAGGAAGGCCGCAATAGCAGCATAGGGGGAGATATTGTGGCTGGGAACATGAAGAATCACTCGCGTTCCCAGCCTGTCGGGTCATCACTGCGAAACCGGAAGTGGTCGCCGGCGGGGACGGGAGGATCGGAGAGACACGGCGAGGGCACCGATCAGCTGCAGGGGGCTGAGGAAAGCCCCAGGTGAGTAAAATTCATTTTTTTTTAGACTTAAGGTTCACTTTAAGTCCAGTAACAATCCGAGGTCATACACAGAAGATCAGAAGTATCGAGGTACACAAGGAGCAAGCAATATCACAGTCAGGCAACCCAAGGTCAGTCCAGGCAGAGTTCAAAGAGTAGTCATTTCAAGGCAAATAGTCAAGGCAGGTGTCAGACAGAGAATGGTCAATATCCAGGCAGAGTCGGTACACAGAAAATCTAATAACAATATAATCACACCCAGCTGAAGCACACAGCCAAAGCTATCACGGGCAATGACAATAAGCACTCAGCAGGTTTTAATACTTCATGCAACCAATCAGTGGCTGACCACATGCACACAGCAGCAAATCACACACAGGCAACAATCCTGTTTAAGTGTCAACTGACAGAGAGATCAGCTGACACAGGTAGCAATACATGTCAGCTGACTAACCAGTACTGACCAGCAAAACATCCCAACCGTGTGTCAGCTATAGCATATAGCATCTGGTTAAGGGCATTGCCTTCCGACGTGAGAGACCAGGGTTCAATTCTGGACAGGGTCAGCATGCATTATATTTATTAAATAAATCCCTGCCTAAGTGTCAGCTGACTATCCTGTCAGCTGACACTACCTGTGTCGCTGCTTCAGACCATTCTGCGCCCGAGAGGAGCGAGACACCCGCCCACCAGTATGCGCAGAGCGATCCCCAGTGCGCGCATCACCAGCGGAGGATGTACTGACATGCAGAAGTGGAGGACCTGACGCCACTCTCGTCAGGAGCGGTCGCATTGCGGGAACCTCCAGATGAGTTCCTAACACTCATATTCATATACGGTATGAGTAATGAGGAAAAATTTACACCTATCGGTACATAGGCGTGTAATTGTAATCACTCGTAATTTTGCATAATCTTTCTTGTAATTTGTGCATAATTTTTTGCTGACTTTAGCAGTTAATAGGAAAGCCCCCATGCTATTGCTACCAAAATTGCTACATAAATTAAGGAGAATAATGGGTACAAGCCAAAAAAAAAATGGTTTTTCAAAGAGATCTTGTAGTTTTGAGAAAATCAATTTTAAAAATGCAAAGAAAAATGTTTTTGAAACTGTCATTTTTCTGTTTAAAAAAACATTTTTCTTTGCATTTCTAAAATCAATTTTCTCTTGTGGGTCCAATCACTTTAAAGGACATTATCCCTGCACTTTGATTGGCCCAATAGGCTGCCAATAGGCTGCCTGTCAAGTTTCCTGTCAAGTGACAGGCAGCCAATTGGGCCAATCAAAGTTCGGGGATAATGTCCTTTAAAGTGATTGGACCCGCAGGGGCTCAAGGCAGGACGAGTGGAGCTCTCGTCATTGCCAATTAGCAGGCATACGTTTGTAGCACTCGCTACGCTACTCTGATAAGGCGTGTTAACTCTGATAAGACAAGCGAAATCTGATAAGGCATACTGACTCTGATAAGGCATGCTATTTGTCTTAGTGAATCAAGCCCTATGGGTCCGATCCAATTCACTATTTCTCCTAAGCATTCTTCTAGTAGATAATTGTTCATATTCTGTTTAAAAATAACATTTGCACTCTGCAATTGAAAAAGGTGAAAATGTACTTCTAAAATTATCTGGAGTCATTTCTTGCTTGCTGGTGGCTTTATAATGTGAAAATATCACCTAGGAGGAAAAAAGTGAATTTAATCAGATCCTTATGCCACTATTGTGGTTAATACTGTATGTTTACATACCCAATATTTATTGACAATAAATTTAATCTGCCTTTGCTCATGTAGCCATTTTGTCCAGCTCTTTGTGCAATATGTCACTATGCTTCTTGCTGATTGTACATACATTACAGTTCCTTTAGGTGTAAAAAAGTTACATGGTCATTTTAAGCATACACAAATTACACAAATACACAGATTATATAGAAGAAAACAGAATACACAAAGTATATAGATATTCATCTTTGAAAAAGATAGATGCAGTGATAGCATGAAAATACAGCATATCTCAAAAACATGCACATAATTTTTCGGACTATAAGACGCTCCTGACCATAAGACACACCTAGGTTTAGAGAACAAAAACCAGGGGAAAAATATATATAATGAACCTGGTGCATCCATGGTGAAGGAATATCCTGTGGATTATGCCCCCTTGTACTTAATGCCCCCTTGTACCTCTTGTGTCTCCCTGTGTCCTCCGCTGTCCCTCTTGTATCCTCCTGTGTCTCCCATGTGTCTGCCTCTGTCCTCCATGTGTCCTCTTCTAATCCCCTCAATGTCCCCCGTGTGTCCTCCTCTATGCCCCTTTGTGTCCCCCTGTGTCCTCTGTTTGTCCCTGTGTCCTCCTCTGAATGCGAACAGTACAGGGAGTCCCCGACATTGCGGCGGGTTGGAGGTTTGTATTGGCAGGCGTTCACAAGTCAGGAACTCCCTGCATTTGGACTATAAGATGCAGTGACTTTCCCCCCACCCCCACTTTTGGGGAAGAAAAAGTGAGTCTCATGGCCCATTCACACTAGAAGCGCTTTTCTGAGCATTTTACGATTGATTAGGGGGTTTTAAAAATCGCTCCCATTCACTTACATTAAAATTGTGGTAAAAATTGCAGAAAAATTGCAGCGATTTTGCAATCACGTATGTGAAAATCGCAGCAATTTTTACTGCGATTTTAATGAAAGTGAAAGGGGGCGATTTTAAAAAATGCTAATCAATCACAAAACGCTCAGAAAAGCGCTTCTAGTGTAAATGGACCCTTATAGTCCGAAAAATACAGTAATTGGTTATCCCCCATTCTCCCCCCCAAAGGCCACGATTCATAAAAGTGCTGTCGAGCGGGGAAAGTCGAGCGGGGAAACACCGCTGTCGGTATTTCCGCCTTCAGGGTGGTAATTCATAAAAATGTAGCTAGATGTGACAGGCGTGCGGAGATATTCCGCTGTAGGCAGGCGTTAGGCTGTCGGGAGACATGCGGAAACAGGAGAAGCAGGCGGAATCCCTCTGTGCGGTGTTCTCTCTGCAGCTGCTTGGGAGGTCTGTCCCATTCACTGCACTGTATTCCGCACGCTTCTCGCCACACCAGAGGTAGCGGTAATACCCGTCCGCATACCGCTACCTCTAATCTTTATGAATTGACTACTTGTTACTTTTGCTATGATAATCACCGCGCAAGGCGGTGATTTATCACTCTGCTCGCGAAGGTCGGCTTTTCATGCGGAAAAAGCCTTTATGAATACAGATTTTGCTGTGTGGTCGGTAAAGCGAGCCGTTTTCAGCATTTCCGAATGCGGGAATGCTTTATGAATCGAGGCCAGACTGGCCTTAGACTATGTTTGGAACATAAGACTATGACTATGGTAGGGATTAGATTGTGAGCCTCTTTAAGAGACAGTTTGTGATATGACTATACCCTGGAAGTTGCTGTGGAAGATTTTAGCGCTATATAAATACATAATAATAACAATCTCTCTGGTTTCATCTTGTCACTATTCTGTTTGCCCTCTGCATGATTTAGTTCAGCCAGATTTCATTGGCAGAGTCAGCTTACTGAAAGCCAACATAAACCCTAAGAAGCCATTTACTGTAAGTAATCTTATTCTTTATACGAAGCACTTGCTCTTGCATCAACAGATTTTTTTTTGAGTCAAGTCAAGTCGAGTAGTTTTTGGATGGGATTATGATCTTTTTTTTTTTTTTTTTAAAGACCTCAATCATACCGGTAGAACATGAGTCACCCAGTAAGAAGTCAATAAATCTTAAAAGCCTTTTAGATGTCTGATATTTCCTACTGTTTAATATTTCATTAGTATATTGTCTGCTGTGTACGACTGGATACTAGATGAATGAAACTTCACGCTGAAGATTGCGCATAGAAATAGTTACTGTGCAGTCTTTCAGATATTGCCTTCACTACAATTATGGCTGGCAAGTGTAATAGACTTAGACTTCTTTATGCTATTATTGATATGTGACTTTATCATTTATTGTAAGAAGTAAGAGAAAGCAAGCTGGTACTTTGGCAAAGATGGATGGTATAACTAGAAGTGTGTGTGTCATTGGAGCTTTCTGCTCACACATCACAAGAGTGTATTTATACAGTAGTAGTCATGCTGGAATATGCTTCTGTTCAGGGGCGTAGGGCCTGTGGTCGCAACGGTCGCCTCGGCGACCGGGCCCGGCTCCTGAAGAGGCGGGGGAGGGGCCCGGGGGGCCCATGTCCGTTTGGACTCGGAGATGGGATCCCTGCGTGCGTTATTGGGAGGGGGGAGCTGCAGCCGTGGGGAGGGCAGTCCGACCTCTCCCCGGGCCCCCCCCTCCCCCCTCCCCCTCAGATGCAGAGTGCGCAGCGCACGGAAGCGCTGTAGGCAGAACTCACCTGCCTGCGTTCCAAGCGCCGCTGGTCTCCTCCCGCTCTGCATAGATCTGCTGTTACACACTGCTTCCGGCTAAACAGGAAGCAGTGTGTAACAACATCTATACAGAGCGGGAGGAGACCAGCGGCGCAGGGACGGAGGTGAGTTCCGCCTACAGCGCTTCCGTGCCTATCCGGGGGGGCAGCTACCTACTCTAACCTATCCTGGGGGGCCAGCTACCTACCTAACCTATCCTGGGGGGCCAGCTACCTACCTAACCTATCCTGGGGGGCCAGCTACCTACCTAACCTATCCTGGGGGGCCAGCTACCTACCTAACCTATCCTGGGGGGCCAGCTACCTACCTAACCTATCCTGGGGGGCCAGCTACCTACCTAACCCATCCTGGGGGGCCAGCTACCTACCTAATCTATCCTGGGGGGCAGCTACCTACCTAAGCTATCCTGGGGGGGCAGCTACCTAACCTATCCTGGGGGGCAGCTACCTAACCTATCCTGGGGGGGCAGCTACCTACTTAACCTACCCTGGGGGGCCAGCTACCTACCTAACCTATCCTGGGGGGGGGGCAGCTACCTACCTAACCTATCCTGGGGGCCAGCTACCTACCTAACCTATCCTGGGGGGCCAGCTACCTACCTAACCTATCCTGGGGGGCCAGCTACCTACCTAACCTATCCTGGGGGGCCAGCTACCTACCTAACCTATCCTGGGGGGCCAGCTACCTACCTAACCTATCCTGGGGGGCCAGCTACCTACCTAACCTATCCTGGGGGGCCAGCTACCTACCTAACCTATCCTGGGGGGCCAGCTACCTACCTAACCTATCCTGGGGGGCCAGCTACCTACCTAACCCATCCTGGGGGGCCAGCTACCTACCTAATCTATCCTGGGGGGCAGCTACCTACCTAAGCTATCCTGGGGGGGCAGCTACCTAACCTATCCTGGGGGGCAGCTACCTAACCTATCCTGGGGGGGCAGCTACCTACTTAACCTACCCTGGGGGGCCAGCTACCTACCTAACCTATCCTGGGGGGGCCAGCTACCTACCTAACCTATCCTGGGGGCCAGCTACCTACCTAACCTATCCTGGGGGGCCAGCTACCTACCTAACCTATCCTGGGGGGCCAGCTACCTACCTAACCTATCCTGGGGGGCCAGCTACCTACCTAACCCATCCTGGGGGGCCAGCTACCTACCTAACCTATCCTGGGGGGCCAGCTACCTACCTAACCCATCCTGGGGGGCCAGCTACCTACCTAATCTATCCTGGGGGGCAGCTACCTACCTAAGCTATCCTGGGGGGGCAGCTACCTAACCTATCCTGGGGGGCAGCTACCTAACCTATCCTGGGGGGGCAGCTACCTACTTAACCTACCCTGGGGGGCCAGCTACCTACCTAACCTATCCTGGGGGGGCCAGCTACCTACCTAACCTATCCTGGGGGCCAGCTACCTACCTAACCTATCCTGGGGGGCCAGCTACCTACCTAACCTATCCTGGGGGGCCAGCTACCTACCTAACCTATCCTGGGGGGCCAGCTACCTACCTAACCTATCCTGGGGGGCCAGCTACCTACCTAACCTATCCTGGGGGGCCAGCTACCTACCTAACCTATCCTGGGGGGCCAGCTACCTACCTAACCTATCCTGGGGGGCCAGCTACCTACCTAACCTATCCTGGGGGGCCAGCTACCTACCTAACCCATCCTGGGGGGCCAGCTACCTACCTAATCTATCCTGGGGGGCAGCTACCTACCTAAGCTATCCTGGGGGGGCAGCTACCTAACCTATCCTGGGGGGCAGCTACCTAACCTATCCTGGGGGGGCAGCTACCTACTTAACCTACCCTGGGGGGCCAGCTACCTACCTAACCTATCCTGGGGGGGCCAGCTACCTACCTAACCTATCCTGGGGGCCAGCTACCTACCTAACCTATCCTGGGGGGCCAGCTACCTACCTAACCTATCCTGGGGGGCCAGCTACCTACCTAACCTATCCTGGGGGGCCAGCTACCTACCTAACCCATCCTGGGGGGCCAGCTACCTACCTAACCTATCCTGGGGGGCCAGCTACCTACCTAACCCATCCTGGGGGGCCAGCTACCTACCTAATCTATCCTGGGGGGCAGCTACCTACCTAAGCTATCCTGGGGGGGCAGCTACCTAACCTATCCTGGGGGGCAGCTACCTAACCTATCCTGGGGGGGCAGCTACCTACTTAACCTACCCTGGGGGGCCAGCTACCTACCTAACCTATCCTGGGGGGGCCAGCTACCTACCTAACCTATCCTGGGGGCCAGCTACCTACCTAACCTATCCTGGGGGGCCAGCTACCTACCTAACCTATCCTGGGGGGCCAGCTACCTACCTAACCTATCCTGGGGGGCCAGCTACCTACCTAACCTATCCTGGGGGGCCAGCTACCTACCTAACCCATCCTGGGGGGCCAGCTACCTACCTAATCTATCCTGGGGGGCAGCTACCTACCTAACCTATCCTGGGGGAAAGCTACCTAATCTATCCTGGGGGGCAGCTACCTAACCTATCCTGGGGGGCACCTACCTCATCTAACCTATACTGGGGGGCAGCTACCTAATCTAACCTATACTGGGGGGCACCTACCTATCTAACCTGGGGGCACTTAATTGTCTAACCTGTATTCGGGGCACCTAGCTAGCCTATACAGGTGGCAACTATACTGGCTACCTATATTGGAGGCACCTACCTAACTAACCTATACTGGGGGCACCTACCTATCTAACCTATGCTGGGGGCAACTATTCTGGCTACCTATATTAGAGGCACCCACCTAGCTAACCTGTACTGGCGGCGCCTGCCTATCTAACCTATACTGGGGGCAACTATACTGGCTACCTATGCTGGAGGCACCTACCTGGCTAACCTATACCGGGGGCAACTATACTGGCGTACCTATGCCTGGCTACCTATACTGGGGGGACCTATAGCTGGCTATAGGGATTCGGATATGTGTGTGCGTCGGGTGTTGCCGGGGGAGGGGGGCTGTTGTTGCCGTGGGGGGGGGGGCCCACATCCAGATTCCGCATCGGGGCCCAGAGGTTTGTAGCTACGCCACTGCTTCTGTTCCACTAGATTGGAGCAAAAAGGGCAAAATGTCTGAGATTCGTGAGGGCCCAAATCTGAACACAAGACATCCTGGCCATTCAGGGTCTCAGCTGTGAACAAGATAGCTTTTTTTTTTCCTCTGAAAGGCCCACCCCTAGTATTAGAAACATATAAAAGAAACCCAATTCCTTTATTGGTGTTTATTGGTGGCCTTATTGTTCAGGGAATTTCAGAATTCCACCAAAACCTCCTTCCTGTCGTTTTACTATTAACTGAATCTAATCTTCTTTTCGCTGTACAAGGAAATAGGGGAGGTGGGGGTTGGGGGGGGGGGGGATTTGTAACTGAAAACTGGGACAAGGGCAATTTGCAAGAAAGAGAATAAGTGGCTCAGCGCCCCCTCCCTCACATGGTAACTGCGCAATGTAAGTTGACACTATGACAGAGAAGCCAGACAAGGCAGCTTATATCCTAGTGGGTACATGTGATGGGTTTCAGGGTGCTTTAATCCATCATAGTCAGTCTATTTCAGTTAATTGTGGCATTAAATAAAAATATGATTTGAATATAGAGAAGCCTGAATAAGTATTTTAATTACTTAAAGTGGGATTATACTTCTAAAACTAAAATTTCAGCAACTTCTCTTATACTCTTAGGCTTGGTTCACGCATAAAAAGGCATCCAGTCCTGTCCTGCCAGTTTTTGACAGCTGGAATCAGTTTTGTATGTGTTTTTATGGATGTGTTTACACATAATCTGTACATTTCACTCAGCCTGTACAGGTGTGGAAAACAAGCAACAATTGTCCCTGGTCTGTCCAGCAAATTACTGCAAGAATAAATAAATACTTGCAGGAAGGAGAATGTAGCTGTTTTGTTTGTACTGAAAACTAAGGACAGATTTCCGATTAAAAAATGAATGCAATTTGGGCATTTTGGTCTGTCCTGTCAGTTATATATCAGTTTTGTATGTGTTTCTGTGCGTGTATTCACACGTAAAAGGCGTACATTTCTGCTCCAGTCGGGTAAAATTGATAGAAAATTGGTATAACTGAAAGGACAGGCCAGAACTGGACCGCAAATGTACAGATCTAAGAGTGAACGAAGCCTTAGTTACATAAAAGAACATTTGAAGGCATTCCCTGTGCATAAAAACCTTTATTTTCATTGCTGAGAGCAGGAGAAGCTTGCTTATCTCTGGTCATTGGCAAATGTAATCATTGCCAGCTGAAACACTCTGCGTCATGTGTCTTCATGCTAACCCCTTTCTTATCTGTTGAAGGGACTCAGCTGTTGCCAGGGTGATGTGTCTGTTTAGCAGAGGGAAAAGGGATAGAATGAAGACCCATTCCTCAGAGACCTTCAACTGGTAATGGCTACATTTGCCTTTGCCAATTAGAGAGATACGCAAGCTTCTCCTGCACTCTGCAGTGCAAATAACAGTTTTTAGACAACGAGAATGTGTGGGAATGCTTTCAAATGTTATTTTATGTAAGTAAGCGTATTTACTAAATGTTTAGTTTTTGGGAGTACAATCCCACTTAAAAAACAAAGTAATGTTTTCAAAATCAGTTATGCATAAATATTTAGTGAACCTGAAATAAAAAAATAAATTTATGAGCTCATGAATTGTATGTGTAGTACTGCTCAAGAGCTCGCCAAAAAAACAAAACAAACTTTATCAAGACTGGGAATGTGAGTCCTGCCAGTTACTCAGTCTGTACAGGTGTGGTAAAACAAGCAACAACTGTCCCTAGTCTGTCCAGCAAATTACTACAGGAACAAAAATACTTGGAAGGAGAATGTAGCTGTGTTGTTTGTGCTGAAAACTAAGTAAAGGTTTCATATTGGAAAATGAATGCAACTTGGGCATACAGTCAGCTTTGAAGATTGGCCGTTGGTGTCAGCTAGACAGCAAGCACACATTTTGGAATTCTGAAACTGAAGGAAGGTAAGCCTTCAGGCAGAATCACCCCTATACCCCACTCCATTCCATCTCATTTGCAGATTCCAGCTCTTCTTCAGAACTGTCCACTGCAACAAGTCTGTAGCTTGGGCAGAGAAATGGATAGATACAGTATATGTATAGAGAATATGGAGATGCATGTGTTAAAGTACCATATGCTCAAATGTCAAGCTCTTCCAGTATTCAGAGAATTTGTGAACATCCCTCAATGCTCACATGACAGAAAATAATTCTGTGTTAACAAGATGCTTTCTAAACACAGAAATGGAGGAAAGAGGCAGAAATGATTTTCTTTATAAGGGATACTGTTTCACAGGGGATCACAAAGGACCCAGGGTACAGTTGTATGTGTTTCTATAGATGTGTTCACATATAAAAGGGGTACGTTTCCAGTCCAGTCAGGTAAAACTGATAGAAAACTGATGCAAAACTGACAGGACAGGCCAGTACTGGGCTGGGCCGGAAATATACAGGCTGGACTGGACTGGAAATGTTTGAGTGCTGACTTATGGTACTACATAACTACCCTCGGACCTTGTTGATTGAAATCGATGCCCTGTTTGGGACCTGTAGCCTCTGTCAAAGCTGTGTTCCCACTTGTGCTGGATCATGTGAGGCCATCGGGAGCCAATGGTCCGCGTGGTCCCCGGCTGTAGCCCGGGGCAGATGTGTTCCCTATATGCTATATGAAGGAACGCCTCCGCCTGCCGGGGTCCAGAAGTGCAGCCCGCTTACTGCATTGGATCCCATGGATCCGTTGCAGCATGACAAGTGTGAACGGCTACTATTTATAAAATAAAAACCTCCTGGCCGCAATAGCAGCATAGGGGGCGATATACAGGCTGGGAACGCGAACAATCACCTGTCGGCCGGTGACGGCGAAACTGGAAGTCGTCGCCGGCGGGTCCAGAGGCATTGGAGCGGAGCTGCGAGGGCACCGATCGGCTGCAGGGGGCTGAGGGAAGCCCCAGGTGAGTTAATCTCATTTTTTTTTATCAGGCTTTAGGTTCACTTTAAGTGGGAGCAGAGCTTGAATGAAAGCAATACTATCTTAGTGGTTTATTTTGTAATTGATTCTATCTCGGCTGCTGATTGAGGATGGGGATAGCATGCCTGACATAGAGGCAGCTACACAGGGAATCATCTGCAAATCTGAATAACAGATACAACCATGGAATACAGAAAATAAGGCAAGTAAAATGTGGAAATCACATCAAACTTTATTTTACGCCCCGTGCCAACAGTCCCCGAGGAGCTTTGATTATTGTAGGCAGGTGCTTATCTTACATTTTAAAACAACATCCTTGCTTATGACTGCTCAAAGCTTTCAGACGTAGGTTGTTTATTTTACTCAACAGCTGATCGATCAATACATTGACTTGATTACATCATTTGTTTTTCTGCCAAGTCCACTTTGCAGGAGTATGCATTCTGTGCAGGATGCCAGAACTAGTAGTCTACTGTTTTACAAAGCAAGAGGTAGCATCTTGCAGGCATTTGTTAACAATTTGTATACATGTCTTGCTTGGCTGTGGTATTTCTATACATTGACACCTTATGGAGTGCAATGAAAACATTCACTTCAGTTTTTTTCTATGAGGAATAAGAAGCACCATATCATATACACTTTAGTTCAGATAATAGTTTAGGAGAAACTAAATTAAGTGTAACTATACCTTAAAGGAATACTATCAATACCCACGTGTTCTAAAATGACAATGTACAAATAATGTCTAAGTAGCTGTGTAAACATTTTCCTACTTTTCATGTTAAATATCAGAGGCAAAAGCTGTAATTTATTGAGGGTAGGATTTAGCTATATTGGGGCAAATCAATTGCAGAAGGGGTGTCTGCTTCAATGCACAGCCAGAGTTGCATATCAGACTACAGAAAGCAAATATCAAACATATCAAACTCTGAAAGCAAAAACAGTATGAAAAGCTGTGACAATTGGTTACATTTCCTCTGCTCTCTTCAGACACTTCAGTCAGAAACACAGGACACAGGAGCTGCAGCTGTTGGGAGCTTTCTCTCTGTCACACACAGAGTTACACATAGAGTTAACTGATCAAATGTGAGGGGAATTTCCCCTCTCCTCATGGCTCAGTCTGCCGTCAGTTTTGGCGTCAGTAAAGTTTGAAAGTATTTTGATAACAGTAAACAAAGAGGTTGCTACTAAAATGTATACACCAGTACTTAGCAGCACTTCCCAAACAATTCCTGTGTCAATTGAAAAAAATATGTGAATCGATAATATTCCTTTAAGTATATCTGAAGAAAATATGACATTATCTGCATTTTGAGGTAACATATGGTGCTTAAAGAGACTCTGAAGTCTCAAAAAACCATATTTTTATTTAACAAATATGTTTAATATAATTCCCCTAACTAAACCGCTGCATCCCCGCCGCTGTACGCTATCTAAATCCCCCCCCAACTCCCCGGGGTAGCCATAGCCATAGCTCTGCCTCTCAGCACGTCTGTCAGCCCGGATCGCCGCCTCTCCCCTGCCCCTCTCAGTCTTCCTTCACTGAGAGGGGCGGGGGAGAAGCGGAGATCCGCCGCTGACAGACGCGTGTGAGGCAGGGCTGCAGCCTCACACGGAACAGTAGTGGGCATCAAAATCCACGACCAAGAAAGTCGTGGATTTTGCAGGGGAGCGGGAGGGCGAGTTAGGGGGGATTCAGATAGATTACAGCGGCGGGAATGCGGCGGTTTAGTTAGGGCAAACATATTAAACACTTTTGTTAAATAAAAGATGGGGTTTTTTGAGACTTCAGTGTCTCTTTAATATGCTTTATTTTCTGTGTTATATCTTTTGCATAGAAGAGAAGAATGGCAGCACATCTAAACCAAGCTGCACCTGACTGACACTATGTGCATGGAGCTGCAAGGCTTCTTAAAGACACAACTGCACTCATTACAGCTGAGACAGGGATAAACACCTAATGGAGGATGTTTTCTACCAAAATAATTTGCATGAAAAAGATTTCGTACTAGACCCTTCCACCGCAATGAGGTCATCCTGGTGGAAGGGACCCTACTGATTGGCCATTCAAATCTGCTGTTTTTTCTGCATGGGAGCTGCCATCCTGTCAGTGATGTCAGTACTATGCATACAGCAGATTTGTTTTAGGCTATTTGGCCTTAAAGTAGCACTATGGGCACTACCAAACGCAGTGTATTTTAGATACATACAGCTCTACCATGCATTCCTTAGCAATTGAGTCTCACCCAACAATGTAACTATTAATCCATTCTGGTTTCAGAAGAGACACATCACAGCTGTGTGCTTTACTGATATCTGGGGGTACGAGAAGTCTCAAGAAGACCTTCTGTGGCTGTTATTAATGGGCCCCAGCTGTCAATCATTTCCCCGGCGTAGCCCATTTTACTCACATGAACTGTGTGGTGAAACGCCATTGATGCCAGCTGCTGTATGTCCCCACTCTACCTGCCGCGTGACTGAAGGACACTCAACAATGCAGGGGAATGATTACAAAGCATTGTGGCTCTATCCCGTCATCCTGTAGCCCTGCCCCTGCATGTGGCCCTACCCCCTTGTGAGTCTATTAAGGCAGGTGGAGGAAGCCTGCTATACCAAGAGGCCCCACTCCCCACACCTGCTGGCCACTACACTACACCTATCACTACCTACCTGCTACTACAAGCTACCTATCAGATTGTGATTTGACATGTGGAGGTACAGGAGGGTGAAGAGGGCCCAGTAGGTTTGCCCAGTATGAGGCCCTGAAGATTCTTTTGGCAGGCCTGAGCTCCTGTGAGGTAAATCCAGGCCTGGTTGTATCATATCTTCAGTGTTGTCTCATGAAAAGGTGTAGTAAAATGTGAGAGGTGTACTCACTTTTGTGTGATACTGTACAACTTATATGTATTGTATGTGTACATATTTAAATTTAAACTTTTACAGTTTCTTTGCCATAGAGTTTCTTTAATCAGTGCAAGGCATGAAGTTATGACTGCATAGACTTGATTTACTATACTCATATAAAAAATGAAAGTCTGCAATTGGCATAAAAAATACTGATCTTTGATTTCTAAAGCAAATCTACCACGCGTTGATCGTTTTATTAAACCGTCTATGGCCACCTTAACAGATGTGTGTCAGCCATCTGTGAAGTGAGGAAGTGCTAAACATGGCCCCTATCAATTCCCCGCATCGCTGGTGTCCTGCATTGGTTGTCTCCATGGTAACAGCTGCTTCATATCTTTGTCAGTACACAACCAAGCAAAATCACAGCATATGAAAAAATAAATCTTTTTATTTAAAGCAGGATTAAGACATTCCCAGCACAACCGTATGCTTGTATATGCAGTGCTATAAATGTGCAGATTCCTAAAATCCCACCCTGCTATTATTTATGTATGTGGACAAGCCTGAAAAATGTCTCGTCACTGGACAGTAACCAGATATGAAGAACCATAAAAGTCCTTCATGTTTGTCTCCTCAATGGTTAAAGGTACTCTGAAGTTGCACATGAAACGCAATAAGATAAATGTGTTTATATAGTCCCAATCCTACTTAGAACTGGCCTGTGTTGCTTTTTGCTTGTTTTTTTTCTCACTGTAGGGGTTAAGAATTCAATTCATGGCCCATATCTGTGCAATTAATGTTTTCTCCTGAGTTTTTTTTTCCTAGATGATATTGCTCCCGTCGGTTGGTGTTTGAAATCGGACCACAGTTAACTTCGACCCAAAAAGGCTGTTCAAATTTGGACCTTGCTGACCCAAAATGGCGATATTCACCAGGTACATTCAGCTTTTTTTGGTGCCATTCCCATAATGCTGATTGGCCCAGCCCCAGGCAGGCTCTCCATAATGCTTCAATCAAATCTGCACAATCTCTTAACACAAAACATGGATATATACAGCCAACCAATCTGCCAATACCACTTTCATATATACATTCTCCCTATCTTATCCAAATGTAAAAAAACACAGGTTTTAGGTTAACTCTTACACCAAAAATCATGTTTATAAAACAAAAATGATTGTAGATGATAGCAAGATAAAGAAGTCATGTGCGACACTGTAAGTAAAAGCTGTAAATCTTCAGTACATCAAATTCTCTAATACACGAATGTGCAATGTATAAAAATACAATCTGCCGTTTACAGTTTGAATTTGATCGTCTCAGCTGTCGTTTCTCGTGTTTTTCATAACACTTATTTTATAAAGTCATTTCTTTCTAAGTATTTGAAATTTGTTTTATCAATCTGTTTTGCCCATTTCATAGTTTTAGATTAGAAAGTGTTTTTCTGTGGTTATAAGGATTCCGCTGTAACGCCAAATTGATATTACAAGTGCGCAATTTGTTGCATTTCCTTGTAATACAAAAATTGATCTGTCAATTGGACTTGTTTCCCTTGTTCTGCAAATGCATTTTTTTATTGTCAAGCTGTATTTTACAGAATGTTTTGTAACCATTTCAATCCATTGCATCTTATCTGAAAATATTGTAATATTACCAAATCTTGGCAGGCATTTTAAAGGGAATAGACAATTTAATGTTTTTATGAATTGTGTAAAAATGTATGTAACATAATACTACAATAAACATACTGTTCCTATAAGTAAAAAGGTTATTTTCATTTTTACAGACCGGGTAAGATGTATGTATGTCCATGTCATTTTTTGGCTTGTACACACACTTGCATACACCCTTCCCATCTCACATTGGGATTAGTTGAATAGGACTACAGTTTGCCCACATACACAGCACATGTTTAAAAGCTGAAAGCAATCATTATTTTTACATTTGAGACATCGGTTAACCTTCCTGGCGTTATGATTATTTCCAGATTTAGGGTCTAAAAGCCGTGCAATTTTTTCACACGCTTTTAGACCCTAAAAACAAGAGAAAAAAAACATACCACAGAGAGAGAGAGAGAGATCTGCAGCAGCTCCTGCATATAACTCACTCACAGGCACAGGATTAACGCTCTGAGCTGCGGATTCCCTTACCGAGTCTGACTCGGGATTACCACTAAGGAGGTTAATTGTTTGGAGCAGCCCCCATCTTCCACAGGCCTAGGTATCTGGGTAGTGTAATGCTTAATGGCTCTGCCTCTGACACGGGAGACCAGGGTTTGAATCTTGGCTCTTCCTGTTCAGTAAGGCTGCACCTATTCAGTAGGAGACCTTAGGCAAGACTCCCTAACACTGATACTGCTCATAGAGCATGCCCTAGTGGCTGCGACTCTGGTGTTATGAGTCTGCCAGGAGAAAAGCGTGATATAAATGTTCTGTGTCTTGGCTTTTTTCCTATAATATAAGTGTAACTTCTGGTTTATTGAAACAAGCCCATTTGTGGAATAAAGTATACAGCACAGGATGGTGCTCTATATTTCCTCTTTTCTTTTTCTGTAGATAACAACACCCTAGAGGAGCACACCAGAGCATTGGCTACATTCAGGGATTGCAGCTGATGTTTACCCCTGTTAAATCTTAATAAACAGTTTGGACTGCAGCTAAGAATGTGTGTCAGATGTTGGACCGTTATGTGATTGAGTGAGTTTGACACCTCTGCTCAGGATGAAGGGCTGTTGTGGCCACTTTTGTTATAGGAGTGGATCATGTTGACCATACTGGCAAAATTACATTTAGCATTGCTTTTTAATAGAGGTCTTTTTGGTCTCTTTAAGCCCTTTAGACTTTCCAGGGGGTTGTGGGTCACCATGAGCTGTCTGGGTATTCCTCAGTACTGGTCCAATCCCTATCCCATAGAGCCATCTCAATCCATACCATGCACTGATGAGGACCAATAAGTCAGAAACAGGCTGTATGTATGTTGGAATGGTGTGTCTCTGTAAAATGTATTAGCTATAGGCTTACTATACACCAGGGGTTTTTAATGTGCAGCCTTGCTTTCAGGGGCATAAGAAATAATTAGCATATTCAGGAGTGATGTATTACAGAAAACCAACATTGCTCAATTACAGCAGAACTATTGGCAAATACTTAATGTTTTAAGAAGGCAAACTTAGCATACTTTCTATAGGATTCCTAGAAGATGAGCCCCAGGCTGTATGGGGGCGCCAAAAAGGTGAGGCGGATGTGAACGTTGGTAGTGCACATCTAAGATTTGCTGTGTGGGGGGGCACCATAGCACGAAACAGCACGAAATGGCGCAGGGAAATGTGGGCACACCATGCGCCTCCATAGGCTGTGATGTGAATTACTGATATAGTGGTGTTCAGACAGTAATTTGGGTGCCGTCAAAAGACAGAGTCCAAATTACTTTAAAAACAGCGTAAATCAGCCGCCAGCAATAGCTGGAAACTGAATCTTTCCCCTGAGTCCATGGCGGCCTGGAGGGGTAATAGTAATTAACACCACCAGGACTTTTGCAGGAGCGGGGTGAGGGTGAATTCACCCTGTGCATAAATCTCCCGGCGCCGTTTTTGCATCGACACCCATAGGGCTTGATTTACTAAGACAAATAGCATGCTTTATCAGGGTTAATACACCTTATTAGAGTTAACACGCCTTATCAGCATTGACACGCCTTATCGGAGTTAACACGTCTTATCGGAGTAGCATAGCGAGCGCTACGAACTTATGCCTGCTAATTGGCATGACAAGAGCTCCACTCATCCTGCCTGGAGCCCCTGCGGGTCCAATCACTTTAAAGGACAATATCCCGGCACTTTGATTGGCCCAATAGGCTGCCTGTCAAGTTTCCTGGCAAGTGACAGGCAGCCTATTGGGCCAATCAAAGTGTGGGGATAATGTCCTTTAAAGTGATTGGACCCGCAGGGGCTCAGGGCAGGACGAGTGGAGCTCTCATTGCCAATTAGCAGGCATAGGTTCGTAGCGCTCGCTATGCTACTCTGATAACTCACGCTAGTCTAAGGCACATTAACTCTAATAAGGTGTGTCACCTCTGATAAGGCATGTTAACTCTGATAAGGCATGCTATTTGTCTTAGTAAATCAAGCCCCATAGGATGGTGTTAGTGCCTGGTCTGATAGGTTTCCATCATTCCGTTGACATACATTCCTAAATGTTCTTGTTATCCTGGCATTCGTTGAAAGTTGAAAGTTCTTTCTTCAAAGCTATTCTACTATATATATATATATTGTTTTTAGTTACCTCTGCTACCTGCCGAGTTTAATTGACATCAGGGGTTATGCACCTGTGTATTGTTCCGGTATAACAAGACTTTTTAAATTGTAGGCTGGCTACATATTCCATTTTTGTAGATCTCACCTTGCACATTTTTATTTTTTACATTTGGAAATATAAGGTTATAGATTGTATTTTGTGGCGGTTTTCCAGGTTTTGATTTTGTGATGTTTAGCGTGTAAGCTGTTAGGCGGCTGTCTAACTCTGTCTGTGAGCTACTACATGCAATCACTGTTCCTCTTTTCCAATGCAGTTTATATATGTTTGGCATATGTTTTCTTTATTTTTCAGACCGGTACAAATGATTCCCGCTGTTCAGGAAGCTAACCACCTGCAGTCTCAGCATGGTAGCTATATGGTGAGCACAGTACTGCATAAATGTCTACATAGTGATAAAGATAATAACATAAGCCTTAACCTTTCTTCAAAGAAAACTAACACAAACCACTTCATAATAACACGTCTAAAATAGTCCTTTATATTTTGTGAATAAATAAAATGCTGGTTCTATAGAGATGTATAGATCAGCCTTGCTGTAAAGACAGCAATATGGGTTTGGGTAGGAATGAGGAATAAGGACATATGGGGAGCATGCATTGCTGTAATTGTTTAATGACAAAATTAAAACATGAAAACAGCAAATATATTGTTTTATTGTCGGGGTCGGGGTGTTTGTAAACCTGTAACTGATTTTTTAAGCAACTAAAAATACATCAATTAAACGTGCAGATTTTGGCAGTCAATGCAGTTTTTCAAGCATGAAGAATCCTCCCCTTTAACATAAAAGGATATAGTAATGTTATACAAACTAGACAACAGGCTAAACTCATTTACAATGTTTCTAGTTATGAATTAGATTTTGGTCTTTAGTAAAGTGAAACAAAGTAAAGTAAAAGTAAAAAAAGATCTCCAAGATGATAGCCAAGCTATATTAAAGCGTAAGTTAACATAGAATGGAAAAAGAAACACTTAGGTTAGGCCGGATTTACACCTGGCATATGCCTTTGCAGTGTGATGCCCTGCCCCGGTTACATTGCACCCCAATGCACAAAATTTCAATTGTATGACCCTGCAGCAGAGTGTGCCGACAAGGTCATATGCATGGCACTGCCCTCCCCCCCCCCCCCCCCCGATGCCCCCTGCCGACCCTTGTCCAGTTAGGTACTCCCTGCTGGACAGAAAGTAAGTCACTGAGATTCATGAAGTTCCCCATTGTATTCCCATCAATCCGCGCATGCACACCGCACTGCCGACACCGACGCGTTTAGATTTCCTGCGTCGTCCATTGACTTACATTACTTTGGGGACACTTTCAGGGTAACACAACACAACGCTGTAAGTGTGCTTGGCCCCATTGCCTTGTATTCTGGTTGTATTACCCTGCAGTAAAACAGGGTAGCACAAGGCAGCTTTGCAAGACAAGTGTTAAGGTGCCCCATACACTAGTAGATGGTCAGCAGATTCGACCATCAGATAGATGCCTCTGTGATTGAATCTGATCAGAGAGGGATATATTGCTGCCTGTCTGGTGCAAACAGATTTCCAATATTCGTGCAGCTGTTTCCACCTGTCAGGCCCCCCAGGTCTTCCACATGCATTTTGTGATTCCGGGCCCGTGGTGAGTGTTGCAGAGTCACCTGCCCACTGGCGTGCCTCCTCCTGTGTCCCTCATCTTTCTCCATGGCTGTCAGGGGCACCAGCACCACATGGTACTGCTGCATGAACTGATGTCACGTACATGCATTGAGGTCACAGGGTACAAGTGTCCAGTCTTGGAGAAAGACGAAGGAGAGGGAACGCCATCACACAGGTGAGCCTGGGACACCACAGGAGTGGGGGGGTACATAATTTACATGGGGGGGGACCGGTCAGGGTATCCATCGTTCCCTGCCGCTGTTGCACACCTGACCAAGCCCTTTTGAGCGAGATCTTTTCAGCATGCCGGATTGATTTTTTGATAGATTTTGATAAGAAATCAATCAAAATGATGAATGGGCAGCCACCTTGTAACATCAGTCTCTGCCAGATTCCATCATTATAATCGAATTGGCCAGATATTGATGCCAAAAATCTAGTAATGTAAGGTCACCCTTATATGAGAAGAAGGGTTGGAGGAGCACAACAGCAATAAGCCACTGTAATGTGCCTCAGCGAGGCACTGCAGCCCAGAGTCATCAATGGAAAAGAGACTCTGGCACAATCTTCGTATTATTGCTCTTTTATTGAAGGGATAAGGATATATACAGCAGCTTTTGGAGCGTTGGTAAGAGATACAAAGATGGTGCCAGCATCTCCTTTCCATTGGTCACCCTTATATGGAACATACACAAAGAAGCAAACACACACCTGCTGCAACTCAAACTCAATAGACATTCCACTATCTACTAACTCTGTCAATTTCAAGCCCTGGCTTAAACCCCAACCCTAAAATAGCATCATGTTACAGCAGCCTTGTTGGCCGTTTTGTACTCTACACTGAAATAACCCTCATGCTATCATGCTAACATCAGCTATTTCTGTATATTAACCCTGAATTACTGTACTAACACTAAAAATCTCCTAATCATCCCTTGCGCCATTCAGATTGCATATCTGCTACTCACACTCCTCCCACTCACATACATTGTACGTACCCTCAGCCTCCGATACATCCCCATACCTCTCTGTCTCTCCGCTGTCAATGATGCTGGTCACACCTCTAAGGCCTGTCTTCACCGCTGCCCAGTTTGTTCTGGATAAAGCCATCCATCGCCCAGATGGCCAGTGGCAGCGGCTGCTGTTCACGGAAAGTCTAGCAGTGTGAGGATAATGATAGTATCGAGGTGACAAGGGGCCCCCTCCTTCAACCTGGATATTTACCAGAGGACTGTATTGCTCCTACACACATCAGCCGATGACTTGAGGCCTTAAAGTCGATCAGTCTGTAAATAGAAGCAGTGCTTTGTGCCACTTGATTGTGCTTAGCTTGGCTACTGCTCCTCTGGCTATGTGCGCCTGTGCATCTGTGCGCTTGGTCTATTTGTTATAAACCTATGTTGTGCAATAACAGCTATACACCTTGTTTACCTTTTGCTGGAGAATATTATTATATTTATTGTATTTATAAAGCACCAACATATTACGCAGCGCTAAAATCGAATTGGCCAGATATTGATGCCTAAAATCTAGTAATGTATGGTCATCCTTGTATGAGAATAGGGTTGGAGGAGCACAACAGCAATAAGCCACTGTATTGATGTGCCTCAGCGAGGACTACACAGCACTGCAGCCCAGACTCATCAATGGAAAAGAGACTGGCACAATATTATAATTTATTGGAGAACTGTTGCTGAATGAGGAGTTGTTCCCAAGTGGATGTTGTCTGCAGCTTTAGGATTAATTTCCCATATACTGCCTTGTTCCTATAGTGGGCTCACCTGTGGGATTGGCCGGCATGTGCGAGCGGTGAGAGAGTTGGCGTGTTTTGTATTAGTAGCGCTAACATTTTAATATGTTGTTCACCTACATACAATCAATTGTGATTGTACCCATGTTCACAAATACATCTGATCAATAAATATGTGGGGTTTTTTTTCACTCTGCTGGCTGGCTAAGCACTTTTTTATTTTTGGTCTAAATGAAGATGGTGTGGCAGCCAGGGCATGTTCCCACAGTGGTAAAATCTACTTTATAAAGAAGGTGTATCCTTCAAAAGGCGCCTTCCCAAGTTTCCATTTTTCCCCCAAACCCATTGCTAACATCCCCATACCTTCCTTCACAGGGTTTCCCTCCATAGTTACAGTACACCTCATATTAGAAAAAGCTTCACCTTCCCTTCCCCTGTACAGCACCATCACCCCTTCCCCCATAGTGACAGGTCCCTCCCTCCTCCACCCCTTCCCCCCATAATGGCATCTCACCTTTCCTCCATAGTGATACAACTCATTTCCCTTGAAGTGGTATCTTCCTCCTGCCTCCAGTATTGACAGCAAACCAATTTCCAGGTGCCCCAAACAGTGATAGCAACCCTTCTGCATGGTGACATTGTGCTCCTAGCCCATAATGAACATAATCAAACAAGCAGGTAACTTTCCTTCATTATCGATGTGGCATTAAACTCTATGGGCTTGATTCACAAAGCCCTGCTAACCTACTTAGCACCTTTGGGCGTGATAAGCAGGGTGCTAAGTAGGTTAGCACCGTTTTGTGAATCACATCGCGCGCAAAGTCCCGCTTGCAAAACTCGCTGTGCGCGCGAAACATCGCATAGAGGTGAATGGGCACTTTGCGCGCACCGTGCTGCGCTGTGCGTGTGCAAAACTTTGCGCGCAGGACTGTGCGCATGATAAGAACTTATCACGCCTAAACGGAGTTTAGACGTGATAAGGGGCTTATCACAAGCATGCTAAAAGTTAGCACGACTTTGTGAATCAAGCCCTATATATAATGATTTTGTAATCTTCACAAGAAATGTACTGTACTGGCTGTTGCACGTTTTCCTGTGTCTGGAGCATCATGGTAAATACTTTTCTTTTCTTCATATTCATCCTGGGTGAGCGTCCACCTTAAAGCGGGATTAAATTCTGACATAACATTAAATAAAAACATGTTTTCTCACTTTTTTTTATCCATACTGCTATCAGATTTGCCTTTGTGCACAAGTATAATTCTCCATTTACAAATTACAAGGTCTTAAAATACAGTTTATCTGGTCTGAAAGCTGTGGTTGCAGTTTACTGCATAGCTGCTATATTTATATTTTATAACTTATCCAGTGATCACTTCTCAGCACTCTCTGCTTCTACTACATGTGCAGTCAGTTTCAGCACTGCCAGGAATGTATACTAATTGTAGCTGACAAAGGAATCACCTCTTCGGCTGCAAGAAGACAAAAGAGGAAATGCTGAGTTTCATACCACTTAAAGAGAATCTGTATTGTTAAAATCGCACAAAAGTAAACATACCAGTGCGTTAGGGGACATCTCCTATTACCCTCTGTCACAATTTCGCCGCTCCTCGCCGCATTAAAAGTGGTTAAAAACAGTTTTAAAAAGTTTGTTTATAAACAAACAAAATGGCCACCAAAACAGGAAGTAGGTTGATGTACAGTATGTCCACACATAGAAAATACATCCATACACAAGCAGGCTGTATACACCCTTCCTTTTGAATCTCAAGAGATCATTTGTGTGTTTCTTTCCCCCTGCAGCTATCTTCCACTGAAGTGTCAGGCTGTTTCTTCCTGCAGAGTGCAGACAGCTCTGACTGTATGTAATTCCTCAGTATGTGAAAGCCCAGCCAGCTCAGAGGAGGATTTATCCAGCTTATAAAAGATAAGAGAGAAGCTGCTCTAATCTAAATAATACACAGGCAGTGTGCAGAGAGGGGCCTGGAGGAGGGAGATGCATCACAGAACCACAACACTGAAGAACTTGGCAGCCTTCCAGACACAGGCTGACAAGTCTGACAAGAGAGAGATAAGTTGATTTATTACAGAGATGGTGATAGTAGAACGTGCTGCAGTAAGTCAGAACACATTAGAATAGCTTTTGGAACTTGTAGGATGATAAAAAACAGGATGCAATCTTTGTTACGGAGTCTCTTTAAGGAAGACCAGTGAGATCACGGTGTGACCTTACTTCTGTCCTTTTCTTTCCAGAAGTTATAACATTTATTCTGTACATTCTGGTGAAAATCTCATACAAAACGCAAATGCAGGAATACGGCAGACGCAGAAACATCTACTTCCTCCTCCTTAGCACAGGTCACTAAGGGACTGCAGGTTCAAACAGGTTCATACTCCTGAATGTGCAATTATTATGTATTGTAGGGGAATGATACATTTTAACCAATACTGAATTGATTTTATCATTTTAAAAGCCAATGTCACCATCCATATCCCCCTAACTTTAGGATGCATTTAATTGATCCAGAGTTCCATAAAGGGTTTTCTGATTTGCTGCAAAAATGCTCTCCACAGGATACTGTAAGTTTTCCATGAGTTTTCTGAGTTCCCGCTGCACTGGGCTCGGGCGGCTGGGGGGACCCTCTTTCGCCGCTGCGCTGCGGCAGCAATCAGGTAGCACACGTGGCTGGCAAAGTGCCGGCTGCGTGCGCTCCTTTTTATTTGATAGAAATCGGCCCAGCGAGGCCTGAGAAATCCTCCTGCGCAGGTTACCCCGAGCTGAGCTCGGGATAACTGGCAAGGAGGTTAAAGGTTGCCTGTAGTGAAAAATAGTGCCCCTACCTTGGGAGGGAGGAGTATTTGAATAAGGTCTCTTCTTTGCACAGGAGGCAACCAAAATGCTTGCACATGCTCTAATCATATCCCGCCTTGACTACTGTAACATACTACTCTGTGGTCTATCAAAAAGAAGACTGGCATCTCCAGTCCTTACTAAACTCTGCTGCCCGTCTCTTCCACCTCTCCTCCAGCTCTTCTGAGGCAGCCGTCTCTGACAATTACTTCATTGGTTACCAATTATCCAATGGATCCAGTTTAAAGGATACCCGAGGTGACATGTGACATGATGAGACATGGGTATGCACAGTGCCTAGCACACAAATAACTGCCCTGGGTTCCTTTTTTTCTTTCTCTGCCTAAAAGTGCCTGACTCTCACTGATAAGAAATTCCAACTAATAAAACACTTTCCTAGCAGAAATTGGCTTCTATGAGCAGGAAAGAGATAAAAAGGGCCAATAATTCATAAGTTTTAGCTCTGGCTTACATCAATGACTGTGTCATTGAGCAAAAACAATAGAACAGTTAAAACTTAAAAAGTAGATTTAAACATAAAATAAAACTGTGAAATATCTTAAAAAGTCATTTTTAGGAGAAGGAAGATAGATATAATCATTTGTTTCATTAGTTTATTTTCGCCTCGGGTGTCCTTTAACCACTTCGCCATATCTGGACGCATATATCCGTCCAGATAGGCAGTGGTGCTGCAGCCGTGTGGTGCGCGCGCTCCCGCTGCCCCCCCCCCCCCCCCCCGATCAGTGAATGGGAATATAATTCCCATTCACCGATCTAAGTCCCCGGCAGAAATACCGACGCTTTCTCATCAGAGAGTGTGGTATTTCTGCCCCCAGGAAACTTCTTCTCTTCATTTTAGTTCCTAGATGCGACATCATTCGCATCCAGGAATTTTTTGAATGTGGCCATCTTGTGGCCAAATAGTAAAATAGTAAACTGCACCCACATACCTGTATTGAATAAAAAAATACATTATATTACATCTAAAATTGGCTATTTACCTCCCAAACTAAAATTACCCAAATACATTTTTGTATTAAAGAGTAACTGTCAGGCTGCAGAAGCTAATTTAAACCTCTATTCTCCTGTGTTAAACAGTTTAGAAGGAAGCCCAAAAGCCATTAGTGAAGATAAAAATCTCAGTTACCTTTGATGTGTGCTTATCTTAAAGGCTGTTATAGACCCATAAGGACGCAAGCCGCATACTAAACTGCAAAGCATTCTGGGGCCCTCCCCTCGGCTGCTAATGAGACGTTACAGAAGCTTCTAATCAGTCCAGCGCGTAGCACTGATAAATCTCGGGGCAGAGTACTCTGCAGGAGTCAGCTATTGTTCCTAGCCACATGGCTCATTAATATTCACTGCACACTGTGTTGTTCAAGTACCAGCTTTTCTGTGATCAGGAAACAGGCAGGACATGACGACACATTTGACAGAAAAACATGGAGCCTGCCATGAGCTGTCAGGAGCATCTATCTCTGCATATACTATATACAAATTCTGTGAAATCCAAACGTGGACAGTGAAATGCATATGTAATGTAAGTACAGCCAATCTTTAGCTACTGATATATGTGTTTATTTTCTCTGAGACCTTATACCTAACAGCTCCTCTTTAAAAAAAAAATAAAAAAAATTACAATTAAAAAAAAAAAACTACATAAATAGTTACCTAAGGGTCTGAACTTTTTAAATATACATGTCAAGAGAGTATCTTATTAAATTTTTTAAAATTATAAGCTTGTAAATAGTGATGGACGCAAATTGAAAAAATGCACCTTTATTTCTAAATAAAATATCGGCGCCATAAATTGTGATAGGGACGTAATTTAAATGGTGTAATAAGCGGGACAAATGGGCACATAAAATGCATGGGTTTTAATTACTGTAGCATGTATTAATTTTAAACTATAATGGCCAAAAACTGAGAAATAATGATTTTTTTCCATTTCTATCTTAATCTTCCTGTTAAAATGTATTTACAGTAAAGTGGCTCTTAGCAAAATGTACTACCTAAAGAAAGCCTAATTAGTGGCGGAAAAAACGAGATATAGATCAATTAATTTTGATAAGTAGCGATAAAGTTATTAGCGAATGAATGGGAGGTGAACATTGCTCGGATGCATAAGATTTTCGAAGCTGTAGGCTGAAGTGGTTAAAATCATCATGCTATCATACAAACCTCTACACAAGATGTCACTAATGTCCAGATACCATCCTGCCTGGAACCTTTGCACCTTCCAGGAGATCCTTTTATCCTCTAGCTTGGTCACCTCCTTTCAATCCCGCATCCAGGACTTCTGACAAGCAACCCCTCTCCTCTGGAACTCTCTCCCACAGCCTATTTATTCATCATGCTCAGAGCCTGGAAACCTTGAAACGTACTCTCAAAACACACCTTTTCAGGCAAGCCTATAATTTGTTGTCGGTCGCAATGGAGACTAACAGCTGTATCTGCTAATCGGGGCTACAGAGGAGGATGGGGGGAGCCTCAATAGGATCCAGAGGCTTCCCCCTCCTGAGGTAAGTACCTCCAGAGGCATTTTTTTTCCCTACATGCTTCCTTTAAAGTGCACCTGAACTCAGAGTGATCATCTGCCTTTTATACTTTTAGTCATAGACCCTGAGCAAGCATGCACATCAGATGTTTCTGTATTAAGTCTGACTGAAATAGTTGCATGCTTGTTTCAAGTGTGTGATTCAGATACTACTGCAGCCAAAGGGATTAGCAGAACTGCCAGGCAATTGGTATTGTTTAAAAATAAATAAATATGTAGCCAACTTCATATCCATCTCAGTCCTTTAAATTCAACCATATGAAAATGTAGCCAAGAACTGCATAAAAATGGTGTTACAATGCAGTGTTTTTTTCCCTCATGCTTTTGTGTTTTGGTAGTGGGGAAAAGCCCTAACTGTGAATGACAAACTAGATCAGTGTTTCAGAACTTTACTGAGCTTAACTTTTGGTGGACAGATTTGTATCTACATTAATGAATTCCAAGTTCAGGTAAAGTTCTGCTATCGCTCATTAAAATCATTATTATCAATGAATGTTTTCAGCAGGCCAGGGCCTGTCAATCACTATTGATTGCATGCCTCTGCAATAGCCTACTTGCTGATGTGACTGCTACATGAGAAATGTAGAGCAAGCCATTTGCATTTCACTAATAAAATCATTTCCTGTATGAGTAAATAATTAAATAAGAAAGAATTTTGCACATACATACCTGAAATTATGGAAAAGACCAATACATTATACATCTTATTTAAAAATATAAGGCTTTTACAGAACAATGACAATACACCTTATCTCCTTGTGGGCGTCTAATTCTTAGTGAATGCTCTCCTGGTGAATTTTTAGGTGTCAGGAGCTACAGTAATTAAAGGAAAGCACGTTTGTCCAAACAATTCCTCATAGTCCCCATAACCTTCCCCAAAGGCCCCCAATACTTAAAGAGACTCTGTAACAAAATTTTCATCCTTATTTCTGCCATCCTATAAGTTCCTATACCTGTTCTAATGCGCTCTGTCTAACTGCAGCCTTTCCTATTTGCACAGTGGCTGTGTTATCTCTGTTATATGATCTAATCTTCTCTCCTCTGTCGGCTCTGTCGGACTGAGGCAGTCAGGTTGGAATGTGCTGCACTGCTGTGCTGCTTGTGATTGGATAGAAGCTATACACACCCTCTCCAGGCCCCCTGCACACTCTGTATGACTCACACACTGAGCTTACTCTCAGCGTATCACTTGCTCTGTCTTTTGTTTGTAAACACTGGATAAAAATGGCAATTACAAGCCAGGATTGCAGCAGGGAGAGGCAGAAACAGCACAGAGGGACCCAGGAGAACATAATGAATAGAATGGTATGCTTTTTATCGTAAGAATTTTAGAGTACAGATTCTCTTTAAAGCAAACCTGGACTCAAAATACATCTAGGAAATAATGAATAATTAATTGTATATGTAGTACTAATGCTCAGGGCCGGATTTACCATAAGGCACTGTAGGCACATGCCTACAGGCGCCTGATGTTGGAAAGGCGGCTCACTCCCCTCCCTGAGTGTCTCCCTCCTTCGCTTTGCAAAGTCCTGATGAGAGTGTAAATAAGAGGTAACTCACCCTGCTTTCAGCATTTCATTGATGACTTTCCACTGACTTCATTTCTAGCTACTTAATACTGAGGTTCCTCTAGATACCTAATACTTGGGGACACCTATAGCTACTTAATATTAAGGGTACTTCTGGCGACCTAATGTTAAGGGACTCCTGTAGCTACTTATAACAGGCAAGGGAAGTAAGGAAGAAGTGACAGCGAGGCACGTCAGCGCACTCGCGGTGCGATTCGGTGGTGGTTTATAGGTTAATGGAGGGTGGAGTCTAAGGTGTCATGACATCTGTGCCTATGGGCTCCTGTGAGGTAAATCCAGGCTTGCTAATGGTTAATAGAACGTTACTAACACAGAACAACGTTTCATATTTTTATTTTTTAAGTTTAAGATCTGAATTTTTAAGACTAGATTCTAAACAGCAGTTTATAATTTACAGTCTGTAAATTCTGCTTCATTCAGCTATAAAACAAATAGAGGTAAAAAGCCTTTACACTTTTTAAGCAATTAAACCTGATCAGCATGTTTTCCTAAGTCAGATAAAAGTGTTTTGCCTTCTATCTACTTTGTAGGACATTGAACTAAATTTGACTTTCTGTTTGACTACTACATTTGCATAGACAATAGCACTAGTTTTGTGTTTTTTTAACACTTTCTGTACTGGAAAACAGAAAGGGACTCCAGATAGTTTCCTAGTAGGACCAGTACTATATGTACCAATGTTTATATCATCATGTCACATTTCAGTTCATTCACACCACAATTATAATTAACTCACTGGCCATCTCTAGTGCTGACATAAATGTAGGGAATTTTGACAGAGATGGGGCTCATAGTGAATGCTAACAGAAATAGGGGAGGGCATGGTGGGTGTTGACAGAGATGTGGGGGGAGGGGGCAATGATGCCTTCCAATGTGCCTGATGACAGAGCGGGAAGACATGAAGCTGTATTACTCGCTAAATTCCTGCTGCCGGGATGCTGCCTCAATCCTCAAGTTTGCTGTTCACAGAGTAACTTTAGTCTTTAGTGACTGGACAGCTGTTGCTGGTGGTGGGTCATCTCCTGGGTGCCAGGAGTATGGTAGAAATCTGTGAAGCAGGATGATGGAGCAGCAGACAGACATGTCACTGACATCTGGGTAGATGATACCAACCCTTCAAATAGTTTAAAGGCCTTATTGCTGATAGACCCACAGGGGTACACATACCCCAGGTTGAGGCGGTTGAGAATCACTGTACTACAGGATTGCTGAAATGACACCTGAACATTTATACTTTAAACAGCGGCTTTCAATTTTGCTTTTTTTCTGGTGTATATTTGAAAACGTCCCAATTTTTCTGAAGAGATGTGCAAAAACATTTGTTTTTCATGAATCTCTGCATACTACAGAAATGAAACTGGCATAGCTTTTAGGCTGTGGAGTTTGTATAATTAAAACTGTAAACTAATAGTTTTTAGAAAGATAATCATACAATGCAGAGAGCTGCACAGGAGTTGAAGAGCAGTATCTGTAATGATCGGCTCTGCTGTCTGCACAGGCAGACAGCTGTTTGACCATTTTGTAAATCTGAGTGCGGCAGGTCCCTGGAAAAGAGACCTGTCTCCACTCTGCAAGCTGCAGAGTTGCTGTTCTGGGGAGGAATTTGCATCCACTTGTCATGCAAATTGCTTAGCTACTTCCTCTGATGGCTTGCAGTATAAAAACCAGTTCTTCCCAGAATTCCTTGCTGGTCATGATGGTTTGTTCTTGCTGACTTACCTGGAGTCTCAGCCTTTGCTAATCGTTTGTTAAGATTATCTTAAAGTAATTCCTTGGGAGTGCACTAGGCATTCCTTCTAGCGTAGCCAGGTTGTATTATCTGTTTGCCTACTACTGTCTATCTGTTGCGATTGTCTTGTCGCCAGTAGTGGTCGACAGGAAATCGTTCTGTCTGTTGGGATCGCATTCGCCCTTGCGGTAGTGACGGTGGTTCCTTCTGTATTCTGCCTTAGGGGTGCTAACTAGAGCAGCGGTTGCTACTGGTAGCCCCATCTGTTTGTCCGTCTGGATCGCATTCGCCCTAGCGGTAGTGGCGATGGTTCCTTCTGTACTCTGTCTGGGAGTGTAGGCCAGAGCTGCGGTTGCTGCTGGCTACTCCTTCTCTCTGTCTTGTCTGGTACGAATGCTTGCTGTAGGCTCGGTGAGGTAACCGTTTAGCAAGCGTTCGCGTTCTCTATTTTCGTGTTTGTGTTACATTGGTTAGTTAGGGTGGCACGCTTATCACTGGGCGCCTAACGCGCGGTGATCGTGTCTTTAACGCGTTCGCTGTTGCGAATGAGTGTGGAGTTTGCGTTTAGCTAGCGTTTGTTATTTTCTTTGACGTTCTGATCATTGTTATTTGCTATGTCTTTCTTGCTACACTTGTGCTCTGTCTGATTCGGTCTTGTGTCACTATTGGCAATCGCCACTCTTGCGATTGCGTTCCCACTTCGTTTCCGCTGTTGTGTGTTCACCGTCGCTGGGTGGCGACTAAATTGGTGGACACACATACATTCTGTTTCTGTGCTCTCTCTCTCTTTAGGGGCTATCTTGCCCTGCATTGCTTCAACTCGCGCAATTCCCATTGGCATCTGTGGCAGGGCAGAGGCTGTGTTCCTCTGCACTCCACAGCTCCATCTGCTGGTGGGAATCTCCCTCTACAGGTGCATAGCACCATAGCTGGGTTCTGTTAAATAACACGCTTGTGGAGGATTTCCGCAGTGTCAGCGCACATCTTGTGCGCTGACCACAGAAAAAATTCTGCAATCGTTACAGTATCCAAGCCAAATTCATCCTTTATCAGTGAAAATGGTATGAAACTCAGCATTTCCTCTTTGTTCTAAAGGATTATTTACAGCGTAAAATCTACTACAAAAAAAGTGTAGCAGAACAGCAAACAGTTAAACACAGCACTTTGTTCTTCATTGGAAAGCTCCTTGCTTCAGTGGAAAGCTTCTGGCTGCATCTGAAGAGGTGATAACATTACCTTTTGATTACATTCCTTTGTCAGATAACTTTAGTAAACATTAGCAAACTGCCAAAACTGAGCCGTACTGAGCTGAGAAGCAGAAAGAGCCGAGGAGTGAATATTAGATAGATTTTAATATATAAATAGAGCAGCTATGCAACTAAAAACATTGCCAGCTTTCAGAGCAAATAAACTGTGCTTTGGGAATTTGTAATTTGTAAACAGACAATATTTCTTGTGCGCAAAAGCTAATATGATCACTGTATGGGTAATAAAAAATAGGAAAACACATTTATATTGAATGATATGTCAGAGTTTTATCCCACTTTAAGTACAGAAACAGATAGATATTTTTGGCTCAAGTTCCTTCTACTCTTTATCTACAGATAGTTACCATAAAAAAAGATACTTTTTTTTAGTGTTTTAACGATCATGGCAAGTGTGAGTTGTGGAACATGGTATGCACCCACACTGATGACAATAATTTAACTAATTTATCAGATTCAACCTGCAAAACATTTGCAGCTTTCAATTATAAACTACAAAAAGCAACTGAAAAAAAAAACGAATGCGTTTGAATGTGCATTGTTTTTTTTACAACCAAACAATAGTGATTTTAAAGGTCTGGCGGGAAAAAAAAACATGTATTGATATTTAATTAAGTATTGCAACATACATGAGTTGTGTCAAGGTTGACTGCATAGGCCATTGCAGCTGTGGAAAATAGCGATAAGCTGTATTGCCCCGACTGTTATTACAGCTCTGCATTTAATTTTTAAATATATTCAGCCTTAATTGCTCAATTGGAAGGGTTACAATATCTTTTATATGTATGCAAACATATTTTAGCACTGAAGGCTGTCTTTTCTTGCCTCTGGCCTCTGTCAAGGAGGCTTGCTAACTACGTCCCGGGAGAGAAGAGGTATGCCATGACTGTGTCTCCAGAATGGTACACTGGGATTCCCTTCAGTCACAAATGCTACATGCTCCACATCTAGTTCAGTTCCTTTCTCCCACACTGCACTTAATTCAAAAGAAATACAGTACCAGTCAAATGATGAGCCACAGAAGAGAATGGGACCAAGGGACATTGTTATCAGTGCAGTAATTCTAACAACATAAACATCAGGCGCTTATCAACTGTCCTTTTTAAGTAATATTTGTGACCTAAAAAGAGATGTGGCAGGATACAGAATGGCAGTGTTATAGCATGCCTGTGTGTCTGTCTGTCTGTCTGTATGTGTGTATCATACACCTGTAAGCAGGCATCTCTGAGGGTGGGCAATATGCTCTGTTTTTGTAGGGCATTACAACATTTCTTTAAAGAGGAACTGTAACCAAGGATTGAACTTCATCCCAATCAGTAGCTGAATCCCTGTTTCCCATGAGAAATCTTTACTTTTAAATAGATCATCAGGGACTTCTGTATGGCTGATATTGTGGTGAAACCCCTCCCACAGTGTGATGTCAGCACCTAGGTACTGACATCACACTGAGGGAGCCTTATTGCATTGTGGGAAATAACAGACAAAAAAGCATCACCTCTTTCCACAGACCTGCCAGCAGTAAAGATGTCACCATGTGATACATTTCAGAATGTAAATCAGGGACACTTTCCGGCGGCTGCCGGGGAGATACATAAAGGGCATACTACTTTTGCTCAGACTGGCCGCAGCTGGCTGAAGTTGCGGGACCTGGTACTGAAGAGGGAGAAGACTTAGGACGGCGGTGTGGGAGCGATCCGTGCGCATGAGGCCGGAGGAAGCCCCAGGCATGTATAAAACATTTACTTTATCTCAGCTCCGGTTTCCTTTAACCATTACACTATTCAGCCAGGTAAGGTGGTGGAAACATTGCCTCTGCCTACTGAGTGAGCTCTAGTGGCTACCTTGCAAGCGCTTTGAGTCCGACAGGAGAAAAGTGCTTTTCAAATAAAGGAATTATTACCTCGTGCAGACAGTGGAACAGGCTAAAGATTACTGTGTGCTCCAACAATCTGGAGTAAATGCTTGCAGGAGCTGAAATATACAAAGGATAGAGGTTGCCAAGGAACAACTAGGAGAGTGGAGAAGTAGAGAGTAGAGAAATGCACTAAATTGCCTGGAGCTTGCTTCTCTGCTCACTACAGAAGTCAGCTGTCAGCACCTGTACTACTGGCTGGCTTCTGCGACAGCAGACTGCCCTACACTATTGATTAATTACTCTGATCAGGATAAATAATCAATAGCCTAGGACACTCTGGTGTTACAGCAGCCAGTGCACATGGCTACTAATGACAGACAACTTCTGAAGCACTAAACACATCCTGCCACCTCTCCCTGCCAATGTCCCAGTTGCAGCACAGTAATCATTCACTCTACTCACCCTGCTGCTCTGCACATTGACTCACTGCAGGCTGTGTGTAGACAGCAAGGAGACAAATTGCCGACGGGACCGGAAGGGGAAGGGGTGCTACATCTAGTTTAGGAAGTAGTATAGTCCTCTGCACTAACTGCTGCTATTTTCCCGAATGTTGTCCAAACTATGAAAAAAGGTCCCAGGTGGAAGAACACAGTGACTGAGCACCACAGCGGCACCCCTAGCGATAGCGGCACCCGCTGCTGTGAGTCTTATGGTAGGTATGCCACTGCCAGGCAATACAAGCCTAATAGTGCTATAAGGATAAATCCATATGCCCTGGAGAGAATCCTGGAGCTGGCAAAGCTACAAACAGGAATGCTTTATCCTATGGCTTTGTCCACAACTGCAGTCAGTCAATGGTGCTTGCTACAAACTCTCAGTTACAAACAAGATCGCTTCCATGTTTATCTGAAATCCATAATGGAGGTGCTGATGTGGATGCCTTTACCACTATTATTATGATTATTATATTTACCACTACACTATTGCTATTGTATTTACCACAACTCTAGTTTATCTTCTGCAATTATCATGGAAGAGTAATCAACAAAACACAATGGGCTTAAATCACAAAGCCGGGATAACTCATATCGCGGTTGCGCTAGCGTTTGCGCACTATAACGAGCATAATTGTTTTTGCGCGCAATTAGCGAATTTTCCGAGCCAAATGCAAATTTTCGCACAACAATTCACAATAGCACACAAAAATTTGTGATTGTGCATGAAAACCGTTACGCGATTTAAATCGCAAAAAAACGCTAGCGTGACCAAGTTATGAGTTATCACAGCTTTGTGAATCAAGACTCATGAGTGAATAGCTGGCCGTAAAATGTGAATCTAAGCATCCACTTTTAGAGAACTGGACACTCAGGATATTCAGCTATTAGTCATCACAAGTGCATGCACAGCATGCTGGAAACATTCCGTCTGTGTTTTATTTCTGCTTAATGGAAATTCAAACTGATAAAACTTTTCCAGCCTCGCTGATCCCCTTTGAATGTGTCACACGTCACTCAAGGTCCTCAAGAGCAAAAAGCGCTCAGTGTAAAATTGCCTCCTCATCCCTTTAAAAGCTGAAGCATATGATTTACACAGATAATGTTGTCAATTAGATTTAGACAGTGCCTTACCTGCATTTAATTAGTCACTTAATCTGTGTAATTCATATGTGTCAATTTTAAAGGTTTGAGGTGGCAACCCCAAATCAGAGTTTGTTGCATGCACAATTATGTAGAGGTAATTTGCATCATGGCAGAGTCTCTCAGTATAGCAAAGCGTTTCCCGATCACTGTCTATTCACGTATACAAAAAGAACGGAATAGTCATGGTACATCCAAGAACCTTTATATTTTTTTCTTTAAAGTGACACTGAAGTGAAAAATAAACGTATGAGATAATGAATTGTATGTGTAATACGGATAATTAATACAAAATTAGTAAAAAAAAGTTGTATATTGTTATTTTCAGTTACATACAGTAGCTTTATTTATAACAGTGCATCTTTCTGTTATATTTGAAGTTAAGAAAATACACTCTGTATTTTAAGCTGTAAAACAGAGCTGAGCTAATGACCCTTTGTACTTTCCTAGCAGTAAAACCTTATCGCAAGGTGTCTCTCACTGTTTCTTGGCTGTTTAAAGGTAACCTGAGATGAAGGATGTAAAAGAATTGATACTTACCTGGGGCTTCCTCTAGCCAATGATCACCATTGCCTCCCTTGCCTCCCTTCCAGGTGACTCTGTTTGTTTGCTATCAGCCCCAGTAATCTTCTTTCAGACTCTTCTGCGCATGCGTGGACTGGACACAGGCACGTGCCACTCGCGTTTACGTCGCCGGAAGCGTTCTGCGACTGCGCAGTACTGCCTGCACAAGCGCAGAACGCTCCAAGCAACGTGAATGCCACGGGTGAGCATGGCTGGGCCACACATGCACAATAGAGCCCAACTGAAAGAAGATTACCGAGGCCAATAGTGGGTGAAGAGAGCCACCTGGGAGGATGGTGAGGGAGGCAACTGTGGTCATAAGGAAGCCCTAGGTTAGTATAAATTCTTTTACGTCTTTTGTCTCAGGGTCTCTTTAAGCGATTCCAAAAACAGGACTGAGTTCGACCATATTGGTCAAATAGCTTAGAGAAGCTCTTTTACATGGATAACAACTCAAGTGGTTTAACTCTTCCTGTACTGGAAAACAACACAAGACTTTTTTCTTTACTACTAATGTTCTATTGGTTATCTGTATTACACATACAATTCATTATCTCCTAAGTTTATATTTGCTTCAGATTTGCTTTAAGTATATCAAGTCATGTTCGCACTTCCTTTATAGACTTCTTGATTTGTGATATTTAAAATGCATTTTAAGAGGACGTATCAGGGAATTTTCTTTGAGATAACTGTGTGTGTTGACTAACTTCAATGACATTTTTTAAAATGTAAATTTTCAAACCGGCTCAACAACTGACTCTCATTAGGACTGAAAGAGAAGAAAAACACCTAGCCTAATTATAAACTCCTAGCAATTATTTTTCCCTTTTTGCAATACAATTTGAGGATTTACCAGATTCGGTTAAGCTGATTAGGAGCAATTTTATAATGCTTTTGAAATAAGTCATTTCTTGAAAGAAAAAAAAAATGTTCAAGTTTTGTTTGAATTATTGTAAGGATTTATTTATGAATCCGTTTTCTTTATAGATGGATTCACAGTAAAATATCCAAGAGACATCTTCTTGGTAGACGGGCAAAGGTTTGCCCATTCATTCAAAGGTAAGAAAAGTAGAAGCTGTAAAAATGGTAAGATTGTTTTGGGGTATTTGTACTATTTTATTGCATACAACATTTTGTGCATTGATGTCTTGATCGGCAAGCAGGTATACGGTACATTTTTTGCATTTCCTATACCTACTGTGAATGGAAGTAGTATGAGCAGGGTCGGACTGGGCCACAGTAGTACAGTTTTTTCCCTCTGTGGGCCCCCCCTCCAGATCTCTGGTGCCCCCCCCCCCCCCTCCTTGTCTAACAGAGCTCCAATTGCTGCCTGCAGCACAAAAATTCTCTTCTCAGTGCTGTTATCACTCATGCTGAGAGGAGTGGTGTAGCTAAGGAGCTGTAGGCCTAGATGCAAATTTTACAATGGGGCCCCCCAAGCACTCTATACATAACAATTGATACGATGCACCAAAACCTGCCAATGGCAACGACAGTGTCAGAGGTGCAAGAAGTGGATGGGAAATAGCTTGTTAATGATTACCACTGTTCAAAGTATCTATAGAAGTGATTATTATGAGCAAGGAACAATAGAGAGGTAATACTGTAGATGAGGGAGGGCCCCTTTGGCCCAAGGGCCCCGATGCGTTCGCAACCTCTGCAACCTCTACGGTCGCAACCTCTGCAAAGTATGACATTTCTTTATATTGAAGGAGGGGACTCTATGCAAAGTTTTGCCTGGCAGCAGTGTATCTGAATTACAATGCTGCTAAGATCATGTACATTTAGCCCTGTCCATAATACATCATGACCACGCCCACCTTCCGATGCATGGTCACGCCCTTTTTTCACCGCAATCATGGGATGTGTGGGCCCCAGGTTGAAATTTCTTTGGTAGGCCCCCAGTGTCCCAGTCCGACCCTGAGTATGAGACATGTTGGTAGAAATCCAACAACTGGAAGAGTCTGACTTTCATACAAATGCTCAATTATTGTCACCTGACAAGGATTGGGACCTGATCGGGACCCAACTCCGTGGGGTACATTGCAAGGCCAAGGTTGCACAGACATGATGCTCATTTGCAAACAAGCGACGTTTTCAGCTTTATGCGGGGGGGGGGGGGAGTGGCGCAGAAGTGACGCCACGCAGTGGGTGGGGTAAGTGGTGAGTACAATGCTCTCAGCCATCACTATTAACAAGTTAATAAATGGTAATGCTGCTAGCTGGGTGCTGATGCTGTGGAGTGCTGATTGGTGGCTTGCTGGGGCAACATGCACACACTATGCACTGGCACACTCACTCACATAGAAATTGCACAAACACACATACAACCACACACACACACACTCCCCTCTCAGTGCACGCACTGATAGCAGTGATTTTGCATGATGTTCAGTGTGAAACAGGGCCCTAAGCGATCTGGAAAAACTTGAGTATCTATATAAGAAAAAAAGAGGTGCGTCTTCAACTAAGGGAATGAAAAAGAAACCTCTAGTTTTGCATGCCAGTAGCAAACATGATTCGTCCCCTGCTGCATGGAGTAACATCACCACACCGACAGGGTAAGATTATTTTCACTTTTTTACTTATCTCTTCTTCTTTTCTTCATAACGCTCTCTTTTCCTTTGTTTTGTAAAAAAAAAATACATTCTTACAGTTACTCTTTAAGGGCTAATTTCCACTAGCAGTGCTCAGTGAGCAGTTACCAGGCAGCAGCAAGCTGTTGCCAAGCAGCAGTAAGCAGCTGAACTATGTGCTCAGCAAGCAGTTACCAGGCAGCAGTGAGCAGTTACCAGGCAGCAGCAAGCAGCTTTGAGAATTTGAGAGGCTTTTCACTGCCTATCAACTGCCTGTGGAAATGAGGCCTACAGGCATAGGCAAACACAGGAGGAATTACAGGTGCCCAGAATACGGGCTGTTGCAGTGTCTGGGGACAGGCACAAGTTAAGACAACAGAATATCTGCAAGTATCCTGCAGCTCACAGCACTGCCCCCTTTCTTTCCCAGCTACAGTTGACTTTGGATGTAGCAGCAGCATGTGGAGCAGCTCTGGGGAACTTAAGGCCTCTTTTCCACAGTGAAATGCCTCTCAAACTCTCACAATTGCTTGCTGCTGCCTGATAACTGCTCACTGCTGCCTGGTAACTGCTTGCTGAGCACACAGTTCTACTGTCCATAGAAATGAGGCCTAACATAGTCATTTATGAGCACAGCCCTGTGCCCTGCTGTCTGAATGCTTCAGTTTCCCCTTCATTAGCAATGTCGGCTGTCCTCATTATTATCTGTATCCAAACTACTCCTGACCGATTCCATTGTCGATCAGGAGCAGAGCGGACATTTTGGAAATAATTGTCAGATCCTGTCAGTCGGACAGGAAATTGCCTTATGTGTACCCAGCATGATGTCCTACCATATTATTATACTGTATTGTGGGAGGCTGAGGGAAACCTTTCAGGATTCCTCCACTTGAAAATCCTGGGTTTGCCCCTGAAAGGTATTCCTCAGATTCCACACTGGTCTTCAATAGTGCTAAGCAAAGAATCCTTCTAAAAAGTAGGGATGGCCAATGAGGTGCAAATGACTCTGAGTTAATGTTAATGCAGGATTATGCAAATCCTGTATGCAAATACATGAAGCCTAACAAAATAAACAAATCAAATTATTTGCATCTATTTAACCATTCTTAGTATTAAGAACACTTTACTACACTCATGCAGAGTCTAAACTCATCAGCTATTCCTTATTTATTGAGTTATGAGCTGAACTTTAGCACTTTTTATATTTTTCTCATTTTATCTACATAATACAATGTCAACATTTAGCAAGGTGATCAGTACAGAGAATCAATTTAATTAATAAACAAGAATTCCTTTGACTGTCAACCCCCCCACCCCCCAAAAAAGAGAGAGATGAACATAGAGAATATATTCTAGGCAGTGGCGTAGCAATGGGGATAGCCGCCATAGCGTTGCTACGGGGCCCCACGGCAGCCCTACGTCACAGGGGGCCCGCAGCTACCTGTCCTGAGAGGTCTTTTTTTTAATTTATTCATTTATTTATTTATTTTTCGCCGGCCGGGCCCCCCCTCCCTCACCCTCACCTCGGCGGCGCAGCCCCCCCGCCTCACCTTGGGTCCCCCCTCAGCGGCGAAAGAGCGGCATACACAGGAAGCTCCGGTGGGGTAAACAGCCATTAGAGGTTCAGCTGCCTCCGGGCTACTGTGTCCCCACTGTATTGCTGCTCGCACCGCTTCTATTGCGAGCAGCAATACAGTGGGGACACAGTAGCCCGGAGGCAGCTGAACCTCTAGCGGCTGTTTACCCCGCCGGCCGGAGCTTCCTGTGTATGCCGCTCTCTCGCCGCTAAGGGGGGACCCGAGGTGAGGGGGGGGAGGCGGCCGGCGGGCGGGCGAAAATAAAAATAAAACAAAAAAAAAAGTCCTCTCAGGACAGGTAGCTGCGGGCCCCCTGTGACGTAGGGCTGCCGTGGGGCCATCTCTAGCCGCTGATGGAAGGAGGGGGGACCCCAGGTGAGGCAGGGGGGATAAGGGTCAGGCCCCTACCCACTAACTACTCAGCTACCTCCCCTCCCACCCGGCTACCTAACTGCCCACCCTGCCACCTAACTGAGGCTACCTAACTTCCCACCCTGCCACCTAACTGAGGCTACCTAACTGCCCACCCTCCCACCCGGCTACCTAACTGCCCACCCGGCTACCTAACTGCCCACCCAGCTACCTAGCTGCCCACCTGGCTACCTATCTGCCACCCAGCTACCTAACTGCCCGCCCGGCTACCTAACTGCCCACCCAGCTACCTAACTGCCTACCCTGCCACCCAGCTACCTATCTGCCTACCCTGCTACCTATCTGCCTACCCTGCCACCCAGCTACCTAACTGCCCACCCAGCTACCTATCTGCCTACCCTGCCACCCAGCTACCTAACTGCCCACCCTGCCACCTAACTGAGGCTACCTAACTGCCCACCCTGCCACCTAACTGAGGCTACCTAACTGCCCACCCGGCTACCTAACTGCCCACCCAGCTACCTAGCTGCCCACCTGGCTACCTATCTGCCACCCAGCTACCTAACTGCCTGCCCGGCTACCTAACTGCCCACCCAGCTACCTAACTGCCTACCCCGCCACCCAGCTACCTATCTGCCTACCCTGCTACCTATCTGCCTACCCTGCCACCCAGCTACCTAACTGCCCACCCAGCTACCTATCTGCCTACCCTGCCACCCAGCTACCTAACTGCCCACCCAGCTACCTATCTGCCTACCCTGCCACCCAGCTACCTAACTGCCCACCCGGCTACCTAACTGCCCACCCAGCTACCTAGCTGCCCACCTGGCTACCTATCTGCCCACCCAGCTACCTAGCTGCCCACCTGGCTACCTATCTGCCACCCAGCTACCTAACTGCCTGCCCGGCTACCTAACTGCCCACCCAGCTACCTAACTGCCTACCCCGCCACCCAGCTACCTATCTGCCTACCCTGCTACCTATCTGCCTACCCTGCCACCCAGCTACCTAACTGCCCACCCAGCTACCTATCTGCCTACCCTGCCACCCAGCTACCTAACTGCCCACCCAGCTACCTATCTGCCTACCCTGCCACCCAGCTACCTAACTGCCCACCCGGCTACCTAACTGCCCACCCTGCCATCCGGCTACCTAACTTCCCACCCGGCTACCTAACTGCGCACCCTTCTACCTAACTTCCCACCCGGCTACCTAACTGCCCACCCGTCTACCTATTTGCCTACCCTCCCACCCAGCTACCTAACTGCCTACCCGGTGCAGTGCCTGCACCGCAAATAGTGTGCCAGCCTGCCCAACCACCCTCCCTCCAGGTAATTAATGTTAGCCCACTATAGACCTAACTACATATACTGCATTTTGTGGGGAAATCTGGCGACAATCTGATTGCATTTTGTGGGGAAATTTGGCGACAATCTGATTGCATTTTGTGGGGAAATTTGGCGACAATCTGATTGCAATTTGTGGGGAAATCTGCCAACAATCTAGATGCATTTTGTGGGGAAATCTGCCGACAATCTGGTTGCATATTGTGGGGAAATCTGGCGACAATCTGGTAGCATATTGTGTGGAAATCTGCCGACAATCTGGTTGCATTTTGTTGGGAAATCTGCCAACAATCTGGTTGCATATTGTAGGGAAATCTGCCGACAATCTGGTTGCATATTGTAGGGAAATCTGCTGACAATCTGGTTGCATTTTGTGGGGAAATCAGATTTCCCCACAAAATGTTTGGGTGGGAGGTCCGAGGTCCGTGGGGTTGGAAGGTCGTGGGGGGGGGGGGGGGGAGGGCCCATAATTTTTTTTTGCTATGGGGCCCAGTCATTTCTAGCTACGCCCCTGATTCTAGGGCTATAACGTTCTAGGCATACCTTTGAAATTATTATTTTGAGGAACTGACCTTACTGTTGGAAGACTATTGTACAGTACTTGGAGTGTTTGGAAAGTAAGAAGACCCTATAAAATGCGCCAAAAGGGTGAAAGTCAAGACCATTGTGATTGGTGAGTCAGTTTCCACTAGGTGTGAAGGGAGATACTCGCTCCAAGTGATCTGAGCGCACCTGTTTCCTAGAGAGTTTCGATTACTTTTGCAGAGCTGAACACTCACAGGTCCAGTGTCCTGATATCTCCACACAACTATCCAGGTGTGATTAAGCTGTCTTGGTAACAGCCAGTATAACTGGTTAAGACTTAAGGTGCATACACACATCAGACTATAGTCTTTGGAAAATGAAAGATCACAGACCAATCTTACCACCCTTCATGTAGTATGAGAGCCATACTCTGCACAGTCTTTTCTATGGAGCTGAACTCCACATCAGAAAAAAATCTTTGCTAGATGCTGCACACACAGATGCTGTACAGACACAAAAGATCAGTATCTGCAAAAGATCTGTTCCTGCCAAAGATCCGTTCCTGCAAATTGCAATGATAGTCTATGAGATCTGCAGATCATCATACACACATGATTTAACTGACATTCATCTGCAGATCAAGCAATCATCTGCAGATCTGAAAATCCATCCTGGTGGATCTGATCTGCAGATGAATGTCAGTTAAATCATGTGTGTATGATGATCTGCATATCTCATAGACTATCATTGCAATTTGCAGGAATGGATTTTTGGCAGGAACAGATCTTTTGCAGATACTGATCTTTTGTGTCTGTACAGCATCTGTGTGTGCAGCATCTTGCAAAGATTTTTTTCTGATGTGGAGTTCAGCTCCATAGAAAAGACTGTGTAGAGTATGGCTCTCATACTACATGAAGGGTGGTAAAATTGGTCTGTGATCTTTCATTTTCCAAAGAATATAGTCTGATGTGTGTATGAGCCTTAACTTTGCACAGCTATTGTAGTTTGTGATCTCATTGTCTGTTTTGGTTTATGCTCCATGGAATAATCGGAAAGGCCAAGGAATAATGTTAGGCTGTTGTACTTACCACTGCCTGCTAAGTGTTTATGTTTCTTTGTAACTTTTGTAAATAATAATAATGTTTCTACTCCAGTAATATGAACTTTGCCTGAATTATTTTAGCACGTCAGCTTTCAGCAGCTCTTCAGCTTGACATATAAGACAAGCACAACAAATTAAAAATTAACTCGCAAATTTTAATTGAAAAAAGATGCTCACCGAGAGTTCTTTTAAAAGCTTACCTGCATTTGAGATGTCCACCAATTTGCCAGCATACGCTAAGAAAGCAAAGACGTGATTAATGTTTTCTTTGACACATCACTTTGTTCAGATGATGTAAAGCGCTTGGTAACATTAAAGCGCAGTATTCTGGCTATTAAGCAATAACATAAACGCAGACAGGAATTCAGCAGCGATGGACCGATTAATTTTTCATTACTGAGAAAAATCCAAACATTTTGCTGTGGCCAAAAATACCAAAAAGGCTTTTTTCTGCCCTTCCTTTAACTCAAAATAACAACACAAAGAGTTTTCTTCCTATTTTTCATCTTTGGGTTTATTTTTAATTTTTCTCTACATATCAAGAAGCTGAAAGAGAAATTTTTCCTGTCACTGAAGAAAGGTGCTTACTCCTCATTAGCCGAGCATGAAAAAAGTCAGAGGGAAGGTGCCTACGGGTTATGCTGGCTCTGATTTAGAGACTGACAACTGGAGATGATGAAGAATAGCATTAACACAAAAGAAAGCCTGCGGGCAAATTGAGCAAAGACCTCGCTGGTCGGGTGAAGGTGACAGCCCTATTGTTCACTTATCACCTTCCACTGGCCATCTTACCATACTGCGCCTGACATCTGATTTCCCAAGAGGATTTTGCACCCTCTCCGAAATGCGTGCGCAGGTAATTTATCCCGGCAACACGTGAACAGGGAAGCTTGGAGGGTTGTGTATGCATATAATGGGGGATGAAGTAAATTCCTCACTTACTGTTCTGATGAATGATTGGCTTCTGCTCACTAATGGTGCTATTTTTTATTGTAATAGCAGATTTTTTTTTTTACTATTATTTTAATTCCTAGGCCTCGTTATTTTTCACAAAGCATAAACAGTTTGACAGGTCTGTGTTATTCAAGTGCAAAAGTCAAAAGAAGTTGTAGAACTTTTATAAATATCAAACGTTTTTTGATACTACCTGAGTTTTTATAGTATCAGAGAAATAGGGCACATGCGGCTCATGGATAAATCGGCGCAACACCATTGACTTTCATTGAAAACATTGTCAAGCTGGTGTCAAAGCAGAAATTTGGGTGCCCTATAATTATATTTTTTTTCTGGAGTTTTGTAGTTTTTTGCAGTGGAGTTCAGGTGCCCAGTACTGCACAATTATTATTCTTTTTTGTCAGGGACCCGGTCTGTGCAGGGGGGGGGGGGGGGGGATTGTTAAGGGTTAGGCGTCAGGAACGGGATTTGTGCTAGAGGAACAGGACGGTTAAGGGTTAGGTGTCAGGAATGGTGTTTGTGCTGGAGGTAGGGTTAAGGGTTAGGCATCAGGAGCAGAAGGGGAAGTTAAGGGTTAGTCTTCAGGGGTTAGGGTTCTGTGTGAGATGTGAGATTAGTGTTAGATTTTGCTATAGTAATATAACCGTAACATTTACCGATATATTGACTATCAAAAAGTTACACCGTAAATAGAAGCAGTTTCCCTGCTCCCTGATTCTTCACATAAACGCCCCCCCCCCCCCCCCTCCCTTAGAAAGTGTAAAGGCAGGTGACCAGCTGTTCTGGTGGTCTTTGGTTCCAGTAATGTCAGTAGTAGATACAGCCATGTTGTACCTGCAAACACATGAAGCTAGTTGAGTCAGAATGGAGTTGGTCAGCCTGATCTACATACTTGTTCTGCACTTCCAGCTGTAGCACTTTATGTATTCCTTCAAGGTTTCTATTGAAAGTATTGTGCAAGCAAGCCACATATAACTAGTCAGTCATCAGTGATATAACTATCTACATCCATTGCAGTCAGTGTTCACTGCTATGGGTTTGCAAATCAACCTCACAGTTCCCAATTGATTCCAGAGCAATAGCCGTTGCTCACATTCCAAGCAGGACACCACCCCTGCATACATAAATAATTATCCACAGTAGGAAAGCAGCAAACCACAGGCTAAAACTTACGTTTCAAAGTGTATTAGGCAATGACTGCACACTGCATGTTTTGGGCTCCGCCCCTCATCAGTTGTAGGTACCTTCCATAGATTTAAACACTGTGTGTGCTTCAAGTAAATGAACAATCTGCATATGAGAATTTACATGAATTAATATAAAGTAACATACAATCAGTGTACTAAAACTAAAACATAAGTTTTCATACAACTTGTATTATTTATAAATTTGATTACAACTAGAATTATTCATATATTGCAAATATACTTCTACTAACCTTTTTTTGTGAAGGCCAAAAGCTCCTTAGATCCTTTAGTGAGAGAGGGAGGTCAAAAAGGGGGAGATGCTACTTTCGGGTCTCAGCAATGCGGTCGGCTGCTATGGTGCCTGGACTGAGTGGAGAAAGACAGAGAATCCAGGTTCATCCCCTCTAGTGAGGACACTTAAAGAGGATCTTTATGCTAAGATTGAACCTCATCCCAATAAAGTAGCCAATAGTCCCGCTCCCATAAGACATTTTTACCTTTTCTCTAATAGTGTACCAGGGATATTGTGGTGAAACTCTCACAGTGTAAAGTTAGGGCCATGGCCCTGACAGTTTTCCGCCTATGAACTTCACTGCAACAGTGAAAGTAACAGTGCAAGTACAGTGACTATTTAAAAGGTCCTGAAGTGAGAGGAATGTGCAGGGCCAGATTTGAACATTTAGCCACCCAAGGACCACTGTCGCCAGCCCCCCCCCCCCCCAAACACAAAACCCATTATGTGCTTTCTCCATGCTTTGTCTCAGTCCAGAGCCTGGCATCTCCTCCTGTGTTGCATGATTACCTGCGAGATGGAGATGCCAGGTACTAGAATAAGAAGTGAGTAGTGAAAAGATGGATATCATCATTTCACTGGAGTACCTGGATGAGGTGAGAGAAGCACGGCTACTACCACTGTGCCCGATACTCTGCATATTGGGCTGGGGAACCACAGGATGGAGGGCACCACCACCGCAATATGAAACCGAGTCTCTGACTACTGTGGATTATATGTTTTTCAGTTTAACTTCCTGAGTGTTACAGCCCGCTGCCCCACTTGCTTCCTGGCACCCTAGGCCATGGCCTTCTGGCCATGGGAAGATGGAGACTGCCATCCTTATTACCTTATAAACAATGCCAATTGCCTGGCTGTTATGTTGAGCTTTTTCCTTTACTTGAGTCCTATACCTTCAAGCATTCAGCCAGTTACATCAAACTAAAGTTAAAGCATCTGATCTGCATGGACATTCGGGGCTGGTGTTAATACAGCGATTTTATCTGTCTGCCATCTTGAATTGGTATAAGGAATATTTCCCCTTTGAAGGCTAATTGGCCCAAGCTGTGTAAGGGTCTTTTTGGTTTTTCTCAGAATCACCTGGGACATGTGTGGATGCGGGACAATGTTTTTTTTCTGGTTGAACTTGATGGCCGAATGTCTTTTTTCAACCAAACTCACTATGTTACTATGTTACCCACCCTACAATAGCAACAGCAGCATGAATCTCACAAGCACTGCATAGCATACAGCTTTCCACATACAAAATGGTACCATGGTAAAGACACACAGGCCCGGAGCTTTGGAAGCTATGCTAGATGATATACCCTTCACAACTCTACAGTGTGGACAATGCTACTTGATCGAAATGAACCAGGCTTGGATCTTATACGCCATCTACAACCTCCTGGCAGATAATCTGCAGCACACTCCTAAGTCTCTTTGCTGATGACAAGCATATATTTACAAAATGGAAAGCAAAACCATCAGCCTTTTAGGTGGTAGTGATACTGATGCTGTTCCTGCTAATTCTGGATTTCTCTACAGCTTCTCTGTAATAATTATTAATAGCACAGAGAACGAGCAATGTCCTATATCTGTTCTGTTTGTTTATAATCTAATAACAGATATATTTTCAAAAATATGCATAGAAAAGTATATAACACCACAAAAAAAAATCAATTGAACTATATATGGAATGCCACATACACATAATATAATATCGTATATTATCAGGCAAACCGCCTCCTCCTCCTCTCTGAGGACATAATAATCCAGTACATGAACCACTATAGAACTTGGACTACTGCGCAAAGTAGACCCACTTTCTGAATGATAATGCTAGTATCAAACATAACCTGTTTCCTATAGGGATGCATAAGTGGGGGGGGGGGGGGGGAGTGCGGAACACCCTGGATAAAAAAAAAAACACACCGGGAGCCCCGATGTTGCAGTAAGTCACGACAATAAGAAAGTGTTGTAGAGTCAATGAAATGTACTCACAAAGGAAGGTTGCAGACAGGCAACCAACCACTGTAGGCAGGTGGAGATACACAAACCCGACTCCACTCGGGTGACCAGCCAGACTGGATGCAGTCGCTCTCTAGTACAAAAAGTTCTAGATGGTTGCAAAGGTGGTGTTAGGCCACCTAGCCAAATAGAATACCCCTCCCGAAGGAGGGTTGGTAACACAAAGGGGGAGAAAGAGGCGCCCAGGGTATGATAAAACTATGTTAAAAGCAACTAAAATGAAAAAAGGTTTAGGTAGCTTACCTCAATGATGACACATTAAAATAATGTGTAATGTACTTTTAATGTGTACTTGTCAATGCGTATTGTTATAATTTAAGTAGGCCTCAGTTATTTGGACTGAGTTAGTCAAAAAGGCTTGGGGAGCAGACCTGCCCTTTAAGGGGATTTTCTCTTAGAGAGAAAATCTTCAGTTCTGTCAGAACTAGAACATACCAAGAAGCTGTTCTATGGACAAGGCCACAGGTCTCCCTGACCTGTTCATGTACACCACTAGAACAATAAACATCAGCCATATTTACTAAATACCAAATTCTTGTATGTATGTCAAAAGCCTCATTGAATATTAATCGAGTAGGTGTGTATGATGACACCACGAGTGGGTCCACCAATGGTCTGATCTAGGGGATGGCGAAGATGATGTCATATTTAACTCTTTCCTAGTCGGTATTAAACCCCGAGTGAGCGATTGGAGCTCACTCTGCTTCTTACTTTCACACTAGCTCTCAATGCTGACTGGAACCTCTAAGTATTTCATTCTTTTCTGTAATCTGATGCTGTACATAGGTAGTCTTGTGTAACGTAGGTTAGGAAGAAGGTACCTGATTGACTTCAGCAGGAAGTTTAATCAAGAAGCTTGTAACGCAACATGAAGATTGGCGTGGCTAGGATATGATGAACTGTATCTATCTGTATTTCTGTTTCCTGAATAAATAACTTGAATATTGAAGAAGCCTGAGAAAGTCTATCTCCTGCTTGCTGTAAAGAGTCGTATGTGCAACTCTTGCTGATGAGTTGCTGGTGCCGGAAAAAGGTGATTAAAACAGTTTATAACAATGGTGCCGATTAAACCCTTCGCTGCCTAGCAATACAGGCAGACAGGGGGCCGGGGGCCGAAGAAGTTTTCAACAAGTTTTCAAGATATTCCACAGCAAAACAAGCGGAATAGACGTGGACTGTAAAGCTTATCAAGCTGATAAGCTGGTGTGGGGAGTGTGCGGGAGCCGGCACACGGGTTGCAATTCGAGGAAATCAGCGGCGAAACTCTTGGACGTTACACTGTAACTGCATGTGCACAACAGTTACAAGCCTAAACCTGGGTCGGAAGGAACCCTCCGAGGCTACGGCTGCTCGCAACTGCCGCTGGAGATCGATCCGCTGTGGGGGAAGGTGGGAGCCCCCCCCCCCCCAGAAGTTCCGGAGTCCAATCTGAGTTTCGCAGTGGAAAAGTTGTGAAAGCTGGTGAATTGCGAAGAGTCCGCAGATCAGGCATGTATGATTTACGTTGTTATATTGCATTGTCTGTGTTGTATTTGGTGTTGTGCAAGGAGTTGTTAATGTGTACATTCTGTGTTCATTGCAGCTTGGAGGCTGCGTGCTTCATTTTTTTCTTTCTTTCTTTCTTTCCTCCTTCTCTGTTTTTTGTTTTTGTTTTTCTCTCTCCCTGTCCAGAGACTGGAAAGGATGCCAGATGTGGGGGGGGTGGGGGGGGGGTCCCCTGCAGCAGAGAGAAGCCAGCAGTGTTTCAGTCTGTTAGTAGTGGATGAGGGGGAGAGGGAAGGGTGAGAAGAGAGGGAAGCGAGTGAGAGACAGTGGTAAGCTGGGTTTTTGTTTTTTTTTCTCTTTTTTTCGGTGAGCTAGGTAGACAGGAAGGCACAGCCCATGTCTCTGGGTCGCTGTGAAAGTAAGTTTGTAGCTACAGCTGAGATAATGGGTGAGGTGCCACTGTACTCTGGCGTTTTTTTTTTCCGATCAGTGTGTTTTTTTTTCTCTGTCCATAGTGGAAGGCGTAGAAAGAAAAGCAAGTTTCTCTCGTTCCAGTCAGTGCTGCTATAATGTTTCTAAATGTCTGCATATGTTTAATGTTGTGTGGTCAGCTCCGGCTGATAAATGTTCGTCTCAGAAGAAGTTTCTAGCTGGGATGGTAACAGTTAAAGTGGTTTGGAGTTGTATAATGCGCTCGGGCAGTTCTGAGTTATGTCTGCGATATAGTGAGAGAGATTTCCACGTCACTGGGTGATACTAAGGTATATAGCATTTAGAATTGCAGCTGAGACGGGGGTTTTTTCCTTAGGTTTTTGCGAGCATCCAAGAGAGTGTAGGTAGCGGAATGCTGACTCTCTGCAATATGTATCGATACTGTGTGTAACTATGCATAAAATGTTTGTTCTGTTTGAGTTTGTTTTTTCTCCTAATGTTTATAGGATTGAGGGGTTGCTATGGGAGCAGCCATCTTAGCTGGCAGTCCAGGACTCAAAATGGCGGCAGTGGAGAGGGCCCGCCCCCAAGAGTCATGGCTCCCACACGTCATGGCAGGGGGGGAGGAGGGGCTGGGGGATCCACGTCACGTCAGGCTGTGCTCGCGGCTCCGGGCAGAGCATTTAAAAAGGAAGGGGGGTAGAAATACAGAGACATTCTACTGAGTATCTCGGATCCCAAAGTATTTCCCCATAGCCTGGGTCCAGGGATAGGAATGCCAGAATACGTGCACCAAGCTATTACTGTAAGACTAGCATGGTCACGGATAGGAATTGTTTTCCAGCTAGGTGCAGGGAGACACGGAGCATCGCAGATCAGGAAAGGGTCTGTACTGAGTTGTTTATGGGATTATTCCTTTAAGTGAGGCACCTTAACGGGTGGTGCAGCATGAGTTCCCAATAGAGTGAAGGGAGGACAGTGCATCAGGGGGGTGCCGGAGTTGGAAAAAAAGGGAGTTGACCAGTCCAGGTATCCGTCGCCGCGGCTGCAGAGCGGTGATGTTTTTTTTCCGGTTTTTGTCGTGGACAGGGCCAGAGTTTGACTAAGAGGTCTATGCTGGGCTGGGGCTGTTTTTTTGTGCGTTTTTTTCCATCCACTGATTGGTCAAATATGTTTTTTTCCAGCTCCTATCAATTGTAGCACAAAGAACAAGAACTGACCGCAGTTCATGGGGCAATTATACAGATGATAGAATTGCCATTTACAGAGTGACAGTGTATCAGTACGGTGTTTGCCATGTGACTACCTACCACGTGGGCATTCAGGGATCTGCATACAGGCATGTGACGCTGGTATGCTTAGCCCTGCTCCCTGTGTAGTTTAAGTGCAAAGTGCTCCTTCCTACAGGGAGGCAGCCATTTTTTTTGTAGTCTGAGGGTAGTGGCACAGCAAACGTTGGTCAGAGGGTACAACACACAGAACTTCTAGCAGAGCTGGTATCGCAATGAGGTTCTAGATAAGTAAATGCGAAAATGAGTAAGAGCATTGCAGGCTCACTTGCAAAGCAGCAACAAGTGTGGCATCCGTAATCTGTGCATGCAACGGCCGCGCATGGACAGATAGGGAGGGGGATGTGGAGGGAGCTTGTAATGAGGTAGGTGAGAGCTTCCAAAGGTGAAGTCCGCGGGAGCATATTTTACACAGGTAAGTACTTCGGATAGTACTTAGGTAGGGGAGAGAGGTTTAACTCCAATCTACCAAAAAGAGTAAACAGAGTTCATGAGAACCATAAAGCAACGAGATCAATTACGGTATATATTGATCAATTTAAAGTGTACAGAGTACAAGCCGCAGGGCGAATCCCAAATCATTAATAAGAATTGATTTGTTTGTATTTCGATTTCAGGAGTTTGGCGATATGGACTCGAGACAGCTGCAGTGCTGGCAGAAAAGATGGAGATGTCAGTCGGATAAGCGAAAGGTTCCAGATGCCAATCTGAGGTTGGAGAACAGCGAGATTCCTGAAATTGGAAAGAGACTAAAACACGAGATTCCTGAAATTGGAAAGAGACTAAAACACGAGATTCCTGAGATCGGAAAACGACCAAAAAAACTGACTGAGCAAAGCATAGTGCAAATTGCTAATGTTTTTCTTTCCCAAGGTGGTGCTTTTATAATGAAGAGTACCGTGCTGATGGTGATCCTAGGTTGCCATTTCGTCCTAGGAGAACGAAGAGAGGACATTCTCATGTATAATAAGGGGTTAATGAGAATGCAAGGCCCAAGCATGTTAATGTTTGGTGACAAAGGTACTAATCCTTTCACACCTCCCTCCGCTTGGCACAGATGGACCAGGCAGGGATGGAGGAAAATAGCACTTGTGCCAGGTGAAAACAAATTTCATGGCACAAGGTGGGCGACAGGTCTGAAGGGTCAGAGGTGCGGGCAGTATGAATTGAATGGCAGTGTAAATCTGCTATTGAATGTCACACTCCCAGAATCGATGCACCGATCCAAAGTTTTGTTAAAAGGTACATTGCAGTACAATGGGTACATGCAAAAGGTGGTGTGTGTGATTCAGGGGTACCTTGTCTTGGTTATCCAGAGTGAGATGGTTCCAGATTGGAGAGGAACGAGCAGGAGGCATCAATTCTCCTGCCAGAGAGACGCGGGGGACAACATCACACTCTGGAACTACCAACAAAGAGTGCCTCTGAAACAACGATACACACGTAAAGGCTGGAAAGCCGAGGGGTGGTGGTTCACAGGTGACAAAGAGGGTGGGGAGAGCGGTCCCGGGGGAGGGAAAGCCAACACAGGGAACCCCATCCACACTACACGGGTCACAACAGGGGACGATATTACACAGTCCATATGCAGCCGCTTATCCTCATGCTAGTTGGGTAAGTGAAGAGGTACTCTTAATTGAAAGATTGCAGAGAGTACAGTCTTCCCGACCTCTGGTACATATTGTGCCTCAGGACATAAGGGGGGGAAGAGGTCCAATCAGGACAATTGGGGACATATTTTGTCAGGGAGATGCTTAAAGATCCTGTCCAACTGAGATTGGACAAGGGGAGGTATATCGATTTTTCTGGAGAAGGATCTTTTGCATGGAAGCTTCAAGGGGCTTGATTCACAAAGCGGTGCTAACTGTTAGCACGCCTGTGAAAACCCCCTTAGCACGTCTAAACAAGCTTTTCGCGCATAAAACTTTACGCGCGCAAAACTTTATGCGCGTAAAACTTTACGTGCGTATTGCACAGAGCGCAGGGCGCTCCGCACGAAGTGCCCATTAAAGCCTATGGGACTTAGTGCGCGTAAAACTTTGAGCGCGTAAAACTTTGCGCGCGCAAAGTTAGCACGCGATCTGATTGAGAAATCCGGTGCTAACCTACTTAGCACCCTGGTTAGCACGTCTAAAGACTTTAGACGCGCTAAGTAGGTTAGCACCGCTTTATGAATCAAGCCCAAGATGTTTGGGTGGACAAATGGAAACGGTGCAACATTTCTTTAGGCACCACCACTTCCTTAGTTCCCACCTCAACACATGTCTTACACCATGACCTGAGAGGTCAAACTTTTTTGGTGCTAGACGGGGAGGTGAAACGAGTAGAGTTGTCCTCATGTGGGCGATTCTCCCAGAGGTATCTGTGTTTGCCGGGGCAAGTCAAATTTAGTGAAGAAGCCTGTGGGCTCAATAACACAGAATGCGAGGCTACCATTCAAAAGATCCACCCTGAAGCCAACCGATAGTTCCGGTGGCTGAAGGAAAGGTTTGTTTTTTTAGCATCATGTCTAAGGACACATTCAAGGTACATTTTCATAATTGTTCCGATAAGGGGGATCTGTCAAGGGGAACATATTGGGTGAGCGGAGATCCCATATGGATCCAGTCATCCAGGTTTGATGACGTTATTTCTCAAATTGTTGAGAGAACTCTAAAGTTCAAAGTTTCACGTGAAGTTCCCATCCTAAAAGAGAACACGACATGGGACAAAGGGGAACAGGGTTTGATCCAAGACGACCACACTTTGATACAACGGTTAAACAAACAGTACACTAAGTTACAGGTAAGATTTCACCATGATCCAGGTGATCTTAACGAGGTAGAACACAAAAATAAGCAGGTGAGTTCCAGTCTGACCTGGTGGAAAAGGTTTCCGGTGATGTTCCAGGGACACTCGGACTGGGCCTCTGCAGTTCAAAAGTTCTTCCTACACCCACTGGTCGTCTGGATGGGGATGACAACTTTAGGCATCATTATCCAGGTGAGGTTGTGTGTTAAACAAATTAACCTGGTCAAGAGATTGGTGCCTCATAAACAATCTCATGAACCAATATTTTTAAATTAAGGGATATACAGGGTTACGGGTATAGGTTTAGTAGTACCGGTGATGGAGCTGATTGTATAAAGGCGCTCTTTTAGAAGGCACCTGGCACTGCTCCGTTGTGTAACAACCAAACGAGGTCATGCAAGTTTGTGAGTGATACGCAAGTGACGCAAATGCTGAGCATGTGGTATAGAGGGACTTAGAAGTAGGGCCTCCCCAGAGAGCCTGGTTACAGGAAGACCAAGAGGTCTTGCTCTCTCTCTTGCAGGGATAACCGCCTAGAGCAGAGAAGTTGTGTGAGCATGAACATCGAAAAGTGAAACCTAAAGAAAAGAAATCAGGTACTGGTGGGTTCAGAAGCTGGAATCTGCGGGTCAAGCCTTTTTAGGGGGGATTGTTATAATTTAAGTAGGCCTCAGTTATTTGGACTGAGTTAGTCAAAAAGGCTTGGGGAGCAGACCTGCCCTTTAAGGGGATTTTCTCTTAGAGAGAAAATCTTCAGTTCTGTCAGAACTAGAACATACCAAGATGCTGTTCTATGGACAAGGCCACAGGTCTCCCTGACCTGTGCATGTACAACACTAGAACAATAAACATCAGCCATATTTACTAAACACCAAATTCTTGTATGTATGTCAAAGGCCTCATTGAATATTAATCGAGTAGGTGTGTATGATGACACCACGAGTGGGTCTGATCTAGGAGATGGCGAAGATGATGTCATATTTAACTCTTTCCTAGTCGGTATTAAACCCCGAGTGAGCGATTGGAGCTCACTCTGCTTCTTACTTTCACACTAGCTCTCAATGCTGACTGGAACCTCTAAGTATTTCATTATTTTCTGTAATCTGATATGATGTATGCTGTACATAGGTAGTCTAGTGTAACGTAGGTTAGGAAGAAGGTACCTGATTGACTTCAGCAGGAAGTTTAATCAAGAAGCTTGTAACGCAACATGAAGATTGGCGTGGATAGGATATGATGAACTGTATCTATCTGTATTTCTGTTTCCTGAATAAATAACGTGAATATTGAAGAAGCCTGAGAAAGTATATCTCCTGCTTGCTGTGATGAGTCGTATGTGCAACTCTTGCTGATGAGTTGCTGGTGCCGGAAAAAGGTGATTAGAACAGTTTATAACACGTTTCATGGATCTCAGCCCACTTCCTCAGGCCAGAAGAAAATCAAGCCAGCGTTTGAGGCGCCTCTTGTTTTTCTATAGGGATGATCAATGAGACAAAAATAGTTCTAAATTGATGCAGGATTCGGACACTGGGAGGATGCGACTGGCTCATGTTCATGCTGCATAAATGTGAATAGAAAATTAGCAAAATCTGCATCAACTCTGAACTATTTGCATCTCATTGACCATCCACAGTTTTCTACCACTTTGTGCAGCTGCATTAATTCAATGCCACTATAGAGTGTCAGAAGGAAAATAATAGACGAGGTCCGCACAATGCCATGGCTTACCATTTAATTACGGAAGTATCCGATCACAGCACCAAATCTCATGTGATGGTGTGATTTGATGCTGTGATCGAATACGTCTGTAATGGTAAACTGTGGCATTGTGCGGACCTCCGCTATTGTTTTCCCACGGTCACTGGGATTGGCTATACCAGGTTGAGCACTGCCTGTCTATTGTGGAGTGCAGCAATTTCTTTTGCTAATTCATAACACTATAGAGGGTTGCTGTTGAAAGCCCCATAAAATGAATGACATGTTGGTGTTCATTAATATTTCTTTCTGCTGCTGCAGACAAGTCAAGAAGAATCAGAATTGAGCAATCACCCTTGTCCCTTGCAGTAAGTAGATCATTCATTACTCGGACTAATGCCGTTTCAGTGCTGTGCCTTTTCCTGAATCCTGACTGAAAAGTATCAAAAATGTTGTGGTTTATCTGCTTCGATGGTGTTCAGATTCAGGGCCAGTGCACAGTAAATCGCTAGCGTAATCGCAAACGCTCAATGATTTTTGAAGTGATTTTTCTAGGCGATTCCAGGCATGTGCAACAAACAATTGCTAACTTCCAGTCAGAGCAATATCCTGCCTCTATCTGGCCAGCAGACGCTTGTCAGCCAATCAGGTGCACTGTCATACACCCTTTGCCTGCTGTACCATACCAAGCAGGAATTACATAGATTAGCATTCAGGTGGGAGGCTTCGGTTGGACGCAATCGTGAATTGCGTCGTTTAACAGGGACGCCCCGTGTAGGCACATCTCCCACACTGTCCCCTCCCTAACCACTCACCTGTCAACCGCATCGTAGAAGCTGCAAAAAATAAAATTTAAAATCACAAACACTGGTCCACATGACAGCCCAGGGGCCCCAGGTCTCTCTCACTCACTGGGGCCAGATTCCAGGCATGTGCCTAGTGATTTTCTGATCATGTCTAGCGATTTTTGGAGTGTTTTGGTGTATTGTTTTTTATTTTTCGTTACAGTAGAGCTGTATCTGAACAGCTTCTGTAACAAAAACGCTTGGAAAATTGCTGTGATCTAGCACTTTTCAGAGCGATTTTCCAATTTCCTATACTTAACATTGAAGCTGAATCGCCTCAGAAGTCAGCAAAAACGCTGCAGGACCCACATTTGCGTTTAGGAAAAAGCTCATTGCTCTGGTGTGCTTCATCCCATTCAGATACATTAGCCAAGTGCTTTTCAAAGCGCTCAGAAGGCCTCTTGGTGTGCAACAGCCCTCAGAGGTTTTAAGAATCCTGAACACATTGCCTTGTTTGGCCAAATTGACCACAAACCACATGGAGGTCGCTGCAGTAGTAAGAAGGACCCTTCCAGACATAGACATGTGACCTTGGGCTCCCAGATCACAAGGAATGTCCAAGACAGCGTCTGTGGAATGTATGTCTTTGTCATGTATACATGAAAGTATGTAAAGAATTCTGCCAGGGGGATTACCATGAAACATTTGCTGGTTCCCCCAATGAGTCCCACATTGTCTTCCATCTAACAGAATCTCACATATGCCAATAGATAAAGATCCAGTTTAATAAGCTATTTCTGTCCAGAAGTCATTTCACAATGTCTGCAAAATTCATAACCATATTTATACATCAATGGCATCTATGGGTCAGTGGGTGAAGGGGACTAGGCACCATGCAAGATGACTGCTTGGATAATCACTACACACATATATATATATATGTATGTATAATATATATATATATATATTTACAAAGCACCAACACATTCCATGGAGCTGTACAAAGTAAGAAGCAAACATGGGGCACAAAATAATACAGGCAACGGCTGTACAAAATACAAAATTCGTACAGAATACAGAACTGGTACAAAATACCAAATCGGTAATTACTGTGACAAAATTAATGTGAAGAAATGTGTAACAAATTCCAAAACACAAAAGTGTGTGTGTGTATATGTGTATGTATATATATATATATATATATATATATATATATATATACTGTATATATATATATATATATATATATATATATATACATATACATATACATATATATATACATATATATATATATATATATATATATATATATATATATATATATATATATATATATATATATATATATACAGTGGCTTGCAAAAGTATTCGGCCCCCTTGAAGTTTTCCACATTTTGTCACATTACTGCCACAAACATGAATCAGTTTTATTGGAATTCCACATGAAAGACCAATACAAAGTGGTGTACATGTGAGAAGTGGAACGAAAATCATACATGATTCCAAACATTTTTTACAAATCAATAACTGCAAAGTGGGGTGTGCGTAATTATTCGGCCCCCTGAATCAATACTTTGTAGAACCACCTTTTGTTACAATTACAGCTGCCAGTCTTTTAGGGTATGTCTCTACCAGTTTTTCACATCTAGAGACTGAAATCTTTGCCCATTCTTCTTTGCAAAACAGCTCCAGCTCAGTCAGATTAGATGAGCAGCGTTTGTGAACAGCAGTTTTCAGATCTTGCCACAGATTCTATATTGGATTTAGATCTGGACTTTGACTGGGCCATTCTAACACATGGATATGTTTTGTTTTAAACCATTCCATTGTTGCCCTGGCTTTATGCCTAGGGTCGTGAACCTCCGCCCCAGTCTCAAGTCTTTTGCAGACTCCAAGAAATGTTCTTCCAAGATTGCCCTGTATTTGGCTCCATCCATCTTCCCATCAACTCTGACCAGCTTCCCTGTCCCTGCTGTAGAGAAGCACCCCCAGAGCATGATGCTGCCACCACCATATTTGACAGTGGGGATGGTGTGTTCAGAGTGATGTGCAGTGTTAGTTTTCCGCCAAACATAGCACTTTGCATTTTGGTCAAAAAGATTAATTTTGGTCTCATCTGACCAGAGCACCTTCTTCCACATGTTTGCTGTGTCCCCCACATGGCTTGTGGCAAACGGCAAACCGGGCTTCTTATGCTTTTCTGTTAACAATGGCTTTCTTCTTGCCACTCTTCCATAAAGGCCAACTTTGTGCAGTGCATGACTAATAGTTGTCCTATCGACAGATTCCCCCACCTGAGCTGTAGATCTCTGCAGCTCGTCCAGAGTCACCATGGGTCTCTTTACTGCATTTCTGATCAGTGCTCTCCTTGTTCGGCCTGTGCGTTTAGGTGGACGGCCTTGTATTGGTAGGTTTACAGTTGTGCCATACTCCTTCCATTTCTGAATGATCGCTTGAACAGTGCTCTGTGGGATGTTCAATGCTTTGGAAATCTTTTTGCAGCCTAAGCCTGCTTTAAATTTCTCAATAACTTTATTCCTGACCTGTCTGGCGTGTTCTTTGGAATTCATGGTGTTGTTGCTCCCAATATTCTCTTAGACAACCTCTGAGGCCGTCACAGAGCAGCTGTATTTGTACTGACATTAGATTACACACAGGTGCACTCTATTTAGTCATTAGCACTCATCAGGCAATGTCGTTGGGCAACTGACTGCACTCGGACCAAAGGGGGATGAATAATTATGCAGACCCCACTTTGCAGTTATTGATTTGTAAAAAATGTTTGGAATCATGTATGATTTTCATTCCACTTCTCAAGTGTACACCACTTTGTATTGGTCTTTCACGTGGAATTCCAATAACATTGCTTTTCAAATCATTTTTTCTCCCAACTTTTCTCATAGGTAATATTTTTACACCAAATCAAGTGTTTTATACCACTAGCAAGCAAGAAAATACTCAGAATAATTTTCATATTACTTTCCCCCTACTTTTTTTTAGTACTTTTTAAACTGAAGATTGCAGAAGGGTTTCAGAAGGGGTTAAAGCGTACCCAAACCAAACATTTTTTTGAATTCAAAATATTTAGTTGCACCACTCTGACACATACAAAGATAAATAAACACTCCTTCAAGCCTATGAGCATTTCAGCGCATGCTTTTCACCCTTCTCTGTTCATAACTTATACAGGTGGCAGCCATTACTTCAGAGCTTAGTAGGAGGTTTTAGATCATTGGTATGTTTGGCAATCAGCTACCCTCCATCACAGGGCGTCATCTATGTGAAATCTCACACAAGCTGAGATCACCTCTCCTATGACATCATTAGTAGCAGCCTGTGTTTTGTTTTTGTTTTTTATCTCCTCCACCAGTCTGCCGGATTCTGTCCCGGCAATATGAAAGGAAGGGAGGGGTTCCTCCAATAAATGGAAAATATTTTATATTTGTCATCATACAGCTGAAAAAAAGCTGCTATTTATTATTATAATTTATAAAATAGATTTTATTTCTGAAATCTTGTATTTTTAATTTGGGTCCACTTTAGCAAACATTTGTTGGCAGCCAAATCTGCCACAATGGATTTCAAAGATTGAGAGACAAATATCTTTGGTAGCTATCTGTGGAGGTCTTTTGCAAACTTTTTTTAGAACAATTATTGGCACATTGATTATTGATATTTCTTTTTCCTTTGTCTTATGGGTGCATGCAACTCAAGTGAGTAAAATCCTACCTAATAATAAGCAAGTGTCCCTGCGTCTGTCCGTGTGTCAGTGCTTTTTAGCACTGCGCATGTGCAGGGACAAGACTAAGAGACACTGCCGAGAGCCGGAGGAGGACGGGGCCAGAAGGGGCGGTCGTGTGTGTGCGTGCACGGTGGGTGTGCGTGCAGCGGGTGCGCTCGACAGCGTGCACACGTGCGGCTGGAGGCGTGCGCGTGCACAGCGGATTACTGACAGACATGGCCCGTTTTGAAATGGGCTAAGGTCACTAGTATATATATAAAGTATAAGGAATGCAAGATTCTTACTGACTGTATGAATAGACCCTTACAGCTGAGGCTTCTCTTCCACGAGCAGCTAAAGGTGGTGAATTCTCTACCTGTCAGCAACTCCCCCTCAATGGGCAGGTGTTTGCCAATGCTCAGCACACAGGGGCAAACGCAGGATTTTTAAGGGGGGGGTTCCTGAAAGATCCAGAAGCACGTATGTCCCCGAGTGCTTCCGAATACAAGTGGCTCCATACTGCCCATGCACAAAAGTGCGCTGGCGTATTACGGAGCTGCCTATCTTTGGAAGTACTCAAGGACACGAGTGTTTCTGAGGGCTTCTGGTAGCAGCAAATGTGAACGGGGTACAGCGCTGGAACAACTCCCCAAGAGAGGAACAGGAGATAGACTTAGTTTGGACAATTCAGTGGAATATGCTACATAGTGTCACATAGCGCAAGCGATAGCCATATGATGCAGGGATATATGTATCTGCGGAAGATGGCGGCGCTATATAAATACTAAATAATAATATTTTGCCTCACCAGGATTGCACTTTTATTTAGCTTTCCTGTATGACAAGAACACACAGCCAGCTCTAGGGGAAGAGGGAAACAAAGGTGAATGAAGGAGGCTGGTGCACACCAAGAGTGCTTCTGAGCGTTTTTCAAATCAACAGTGATTTGAAAAGCGCTTGGCTAATGTTACCCTATGTGGGTGTTCCCACAGCAGCGTTGTGATTTTTTCAAAATCGCAGGTATACTGCATGTAGCATGTTTTTGAGCAATTCATTCAAAAATCGCTCTGAAAATCACTTCACTAAATCACACTCACAAATTGTTAGCGATTGCTATTGTCATTTTGGCGTGCACTAGCCCAGAGAGAGGAGTGGAGAAATTGAGAATAGCCTGAGATGGAGCAGAGAACGTATCTGTATTGCAGTCCCACATCACACAGGCTACTTGCCTGTAATCGGACTCCTGTCCCTGTCAGTCTCTCACACAAGTCAGAAAGAAGCCCTCCTGGAGTCTAGGGAGTGTCAAAAACTTTTCAGCTTGTTAAACACCTTACCCACACATGCAGTCATTATAACAATGGGGAGAGACCAGACAGATGTTTGCCCACAGACCCTGAGTCCAGGCAAGCTCTGCATCATGCTGTGTATATTTACCAGCTTGCCTGTACTCTAATTTCATCATGTCTGACACTTCTGTGCTGTGGAGAGTCCAGGACTCCATAATCAACATTCTCTCACTGCAGGCTGCATCTTCTTGTGAGGGAAGCTGGGCTGCCTCTCTCATTCTATTAGCTGGAGGGAAGCACCAGAAGTAAGAAGGGAGGGAGAATGAGGCTGTTTATATTATGCGGGCTTCCCTGGCTGAATACACAGCTCAGTGCAGGGGGGAGGTTCCAGACACCCGGAATAGCCCCCTCAGTTCGCCAGTGAGCACAGGCAGTAGACAGGCAGTACCCTCCCCATTAAGTTGTATCTGAGCATTGTGGATGCCGATCTCAGACTTGACATAAGACTTTTTTTGCCACCAGCATGCCAAACGTGACAGGTTCGGTGTTACCTATTGCTGCCATTCAGTTGCAGTTATATGCAGCCGAATGGCGTTTGGGCAGCTGAACTACAGGACAATCAAGCAGCTCAGCCGTCCATGGAGAAAAATATGCATATTCTACAATTAGGCATGACCAATAAGATGCTAACGATTCCATGTTGATACAAATGAAATGCAGCTCTGTTTGTTTGCTCAATTTCCAAGCTACATAAATTTGGATAAAATTATCATCGTATTATTTTAGAAATTTTAGCAACTCATTGACTATCGTTAACTACAATGAATGAGGGATGTTATATGGCTGTATACGCACGTATTCATAATTAACATAATATTAGCAGTACTGTAGTAGTAGTAGAAGAAGCTACAATAACATCATAAGTATATCTTTTTGCCGTGTATTTCTGTGGAAATTAACAAGTGGATCTGACATTTTCTTTGGCATTTTTAGATTTGTTTTTTTTTATATTTTTCCCCTGCATATTTTAGAGGCAAACTTTTAAGTTTCTAGCCTGCAGATGTCACTGTTGTAACTGTTGCCTATAAAAATATTTGGGTGCTGAGTGATCTCCTCACAGAGTGTGTCAAACACAAGTGTTCGCATGCTGAAGGAAAACAAAGTTTAAAGAATGTATTAAGTATATGTCTCAAAGGACTATTCATAGAGCTGTAGTAGTGTCCATATTTGTTTATGTTGGGGTGTGACTGAGAACACCTGTGAGAAGCACATTTGGGACTATTTAACAACCCCACCATGGCCCCTCTGTAAAAGGGATGAATGTTACCTGGAATGAGATGTAGCTTCGTGGTACTTGTAGCAATAAAGCTGCTAGTATGGTAGTCTGTACTTCATTATGTATGTCTCGCTTGCTAATAGAGATGTACAGCATAGAACTGTGAAGTGACATGAAGTGATCATTTCAAACGACTAAACATACAGATATATATATATATATATATATATATATATATATATATATATATATATATATATATATGTTTAATCTCCTGCTTATGGTTGTTTTGATAAAGTGGCCCTGTAGTGGGTCGCTTCTTTCATATAAGGCCTGGGCCACACTGCCACTAAAAAAAAACAGACCATTAGAGGATCTTAGAATGGATCCAAAAGCATGCTAAATGAATCCAATGTTAACCTTTGGATCAGTTCACATTGGTCCTTTCGACCAATCCGTTCCGGACGATCCCTGCAAGTTTGGATCTGCGGTAATTTTTCCAGACGGATGCGTTGCATTGACGGCACGCTAACAGAACGGACCATAGGAGATGGAAAACTGATGCCTTTAAATACTGATCCATTCTACGGATTTTTACATGGATCGGTTTTCCATCTGTGCCAGTGCGACCTGGGCCTTAGACAGTAAGGTGGTATAGTATGCAGACTATATCAGTAATACATAGAGGATAAGGAGATGCATTGCTCACAAAATAATAGTAATAAAACTTGAAAAATGCCTGAAATTGTATTTTTTTTTTCTTTTCTTTCTTTCTTTTTTTTTTTTTTTTTTTTGCAGTCGCATCATCTGTTTTTGAAATATTTTTGGGGCTTAAGGAAGGATCCTCCTAGCATCCGAAATGGTCTAGTGCCACAGTCTATTAATGGATGTTTTGGGACATTTTATATTGTTTTGGGACAGAGCACTAGTGTGGCTCATTGCACTATTAGTGAATCAGTAAAATAGCCACCTGTACTCCATGAAGGGTCAAAGTTGAGTGAGTAGGAGGCTACTACTCCTAGGTGTATTATCCTTATTCACTGTATTTGGAAGGGTTGCCAGGGGAAAGCCTCTTCTCTCTAAAAAACACATTTCAGCAGAGCTTCGGATTGCAGAGTTGCATCTGAACAAGCCACAAGACTTTTGAAGAAATAAGCGTCGATTCAATATAAGCCAGTAACATTGCGCAGACAGTGCATGGCAATTTTACCAGTGCTTACACAAATAGAGTAGCGCACATTCTGCTCATATTGCTAATGTAATACATACTGCCTTACCGTAGTAATGTTCATGTTACCCAGGTAACACAGGTGGCATTCATTGTGAAACACCCTCTGCTCCACTGGTGTAAGCACTGGTAAAATGTTATCATTTTTTAGTGAATCAACCCCACTTGTTCTTTGGACAGATGAGGCCAAAGTGGAGATGTTTGGTCATAATTAGTTTGGCAGAAACACCTCCTAGCACTTGTCAAGCACAGTAGTGGAAGGAAGACGAATATTTGAGCTATGAACTCTACATACCAAAGCAAATGTTAAGAATAGCCTTGTGGAGGATCCAGCTTGTTTTCTAGAGTAAGTGGCCACCTGTGTGGCAGGTAAAGCTTGGCCACAATTGGGTCATGCAATAGATGCACAATCGATGCATAATTTCGAGCACAACACCAAATCTACAGCAGGACTGAAAAATAAAAAAAAAGAAACAAAATGCCCAAAAACCTCAATAAACTAAAACAATGCTGTAAATAAAACTAGGCCACAATCCTTCCACAACAATGCATCATACAGAAAATTATTATTACTCAAAGTTATTGCTGTTAAAGGGGGTCCTACAGTACAAGCTATTGAATTATTGGGTGTACTTTGTTTTTAATGCATGAATTATCAATTTTGGCTTCATTTTAGTTAAAGGGAAGGTTCAGGGAGGGTGGGTAAAAAATCAAAATCAATTTCCACTTACCTGGGGCTTCCTCCAGCCCGTGGCAGGCAGGAGGTGCCCTCGCCGCCGCTCTGCAGGCTCCCGGTGGTCTCCGGTGGCGCGCCCGACCTGGCCAGGCCGGCTGCCAGGTCGGGCTCTTCTGCGCTCCAAGGCCCGGAACTTCTGCGTCCCACGCCGGCGCGCTGACGTCATCGGACGTCCTCCGGGCTCTACTGCGCAGGAACTGGAAACAGCTATGTTCTCTCTTGGCCAGTCAGATTACAATGGAGGTAGCTACAGTGTTATTGGTTATTGGTTGAGGTCCTGCACGCCATATGGTGCTGCACATGTAGAAAATCAGTGCCCAAACCAATGCAAAAAAATTCTTATCAATATAAGGTGAGGTCTTGATTGTTTCCTTATTCATTTATTTAAGCAAGCACTAAACTATTTTTAAGGTTTAGCGCTAGAATAGTTCTAAATATGTGTTTAGTTATTGTTAATTCATTTTAAACAAAAAATAAAGATAACCCTTTAAATTGTGATCAGTTTAGAGGGCTCTGTTTGTTTATGGCTCTAACATTAAACATGTCCTTTAATTCTAAAAAGACTGAGGGGCCTGCATATGCAACTACATTTGAATGCAAAAAAAAAAAAAATCCTAGTTGTGCTGTTTACAAAGATGCCATGGTCACATGACACACTACATATTTCCCACACTGAATGAGAATAGCACCTGTCACGTTTCACCTATTCAACTAATACAAAATTCAAAATAATATCTGGTTTTCTTTAAAGCACACCTGAACTGAGAGGGATGTGGGGGCTGGCATATTTATTTTCGGCTTACACAAAGAATTGGATGTGTGCATTAAACAGCAAGTGAACACCTGACTTATCTGGCTTTGCAAATTTGGCCTTATTGGCTATTCATGAGGCAATGCTCATGCAAAAATGCATTTGCGTCAGCCTTGCTCTCTGTTTGAACATCAGCTTAGAGTAATTCCTGAATCTGCGCTAGGCAGATTTCCCTAGTGCAGTTAGGATTGTATTATCTGTATTGCCTGTTCTGTCTTGTCTTGCCTGTTGCCATTGTCCTGTCCCTATGGTGGTCGACAGGAAATGGTTCTGATCTCTGTTCTTGGAGTATAGCTGGTGCAGCGGTTGCTACCAGCTATCTCTTCTGTTCTGTCTCCTGGGATCGCGCTAGCTACTTTTCGCTAGCACTGGGGATCCTTCTGTTCTGTCTCCTGGGATCGCACTAGCTACTTTTCGCTAGCACTGGGGATCCTTCTGTTCTGTCTTCTGGGATCGCGCTAGCCACTTTTCGCTAGCGCTGGGGATCCTTCTGTTCTGCTACTCTGTACTTGGATCGCGCTAGCCACTTTTCGCTAGTGCTGTGGATCCTATCTCTCGCTTGTCCCTGTTTTCGTGTGTCTGTCTGCTACGCTTGCTGGAGGCTCGGTGAGGTAACCGTTAAGCAAGCGCTCGCGTCCTCTGTTTCATGTTTGTCTGTTAATGGTTAGTTAGGCGTGCTTGTCTCTATTGTGCTTATCACGTGGAGACCGCGCATAACCACGTGCACTGTTGCAAATGAGTGCGGTGTTCGCGGTTAGCTAGCGTTTGTTATTTTCCGTATCTCCTCATTGTATTATTTGCTGTGCCTTTGCTAACCTCGTATTCTGTCCTGATCTGCCTTGTGTCTCGTCTGGCGATCGCACCTCTCGCGATCGCGTTCCTATTTCATATCTGCTGTTGTGTGTGTGCGGTCGCGGGGTGGCGACTGGATTGGCGCACACACATACAACCTGTCCCTTTGCTCATTCTCATTCGCAATCGCCTCTCTTGCGATTGTGTTCTGCGTTTCGTACAATTCCTGTCTGGCATTTGTGGAGGTACAGAGGATTGGTTCCTCTGCACTCCCCAGCGCCATCTGCCGACAGGAATTTTCCCTCTACGGGTGCGTAGCACCTTTTGCTGGGTTCCTGCAAATTATACGCTTGTGGAGGATTTCCGCCGTGTCAGCGCACGCGTTGTGCGCTGATCACGGGGAAAGTTCCACAATCGTTACAGGCCTCAATTCACTAAGCCGTTTAGACTAGTCTACAGATAGTTTTTAGTCTACTGATGGTTTGGTGTAATGTTTTAGACCTGTTTTTAGACCTGGTCTAACATTCAGTAATTACACAATTCACAAAGGCAAACAAGGAGTAACCACGCCCACTTTTTCTGACAGAGATTAGACCAGCTGATTTCTTGTCTGTAAAGTAATTCTGTGAGGTATTTTAGATGTGAGGATGGAACCTTTTGAAATAATTATGCATGAGTTTAATTGTATGCAGAGGAGAGCTCATCAAAGGAAAACTATGTCAGTCATAGCTACTTGTTTGTGAATTGCATGTTTTGATCATTTCCCCTGCTTTACCCACCTAATTACCAAATGGTTTAGACCAGGTCTAAAAACAGGTCTAAAACATTTGGTAATCATAAATTCCCCTTTGATGCAACTGACCAAACCATCTGTAGACTAAAAACCATCAGTAGACTAGTCTAAACTGCTTAGTGAATTGAGGCCAATGTGTTAGTTTTTAGCTCCTGTTTTAAGCAGGGTAGTGAAATCAATAGTAAAGTGTAGACCATTAATTTAGAATGTGCTGCCTCTAATCGAATAGACCAGAGCATTATTATCAGCATTCAACTTAGGTAGTGACATCTATACAGCTTAAAGAGCAGGGGCGTTTCTAGCCATTTTGTCACTCCAGGCAAGAAAACCTGTGGCGCCCCCCCCCCCCTCCCAGGGCGCCCCCACCCCACACAGCACCAGTCCTTATTCCCACACACACAGGGTGTGCTGGACTACCTGCTGCCTGCTGTGCCTCTGGAGCTCTGAGGGAGACACACAACAAACAAGCGAATGGGGCCAGGGGGGCACGTCAAGGAAGCACAGTCTCCTGTCTGAAGCCAGCGGTGGCACCCGAATGCCTTTTGCGTCACACGCTGGCTGCACACACGTCATACCTCCCAACTTTTGGAGCCTGGAAAGAGGGACACTAAGACATGCCCCTGCCACACTTTTAGACACACCCCATTCTTACATGCTGCGTATGCCTTCCTCCCCTTCCTGTACAGTTTCCTGGCGTCAAGGTATGCATGATGTTACATCCAACAACACAGTCTCATTGTTTACATACCAAAGGAATGATTATCTTTACTTTTAATACAGTTATGTGTAGCTTAGGAAGCTCAAGCATTCACAGCAAATTGATAATTAATGCATTCTATCATTTCAGGCACTGACACTCAGTTGTTAAAGTGGACCTCAGACAGTTCACTGTGCCTAATTTATACTTGAAGTTTCCTCCCACCCCATAAGGACCGCCAGCTTCCTCGTCGTCCACATCAACCACTCCTTCGTCCCAGCATCGCCTCACGTATCTTTTTCAGTTGCAGTGCTCTGTGCATGTGCAGCTTGGTCACACGTTGCCGTGGCTGGGAGTATTTTGCGCTTGGGTGAAGAATGGGGCACACTCGTGACTGGGCATGTGCAGAACACCACGACTGGCCATGACTTAAGAAAATACAGAAGGCGACAACAGAACGACTAGGGAGGATGGTGAGGGCGCCTATAGTCCTCATGGGGCTGAAGGAAGTCCCAGGTAAGTATAAATAAGGCACAGTGAGTGTACTGTCAGTGCTAAATATACAGACTGCTACATCAACACAAACGTTCATTAGACATCACATTATATTCATGTGCTATACTTGTGAAATTCAGGGCACAGCAGGGTTGCAGCATACATTTACACATGAGGACATCCCTCTGCTGATCCTGCACGGACAGTCATCCAGCTCCTGCGACACCCGACACCACAGTACAGGAGATAAACTCCTGTCAGAAACGTCTCTGCAGAAGCCATCCCCATCCTTCACTGATCCCTGAAAGAGCCCAGCAGACACCCAGCCTGCATCACAGTGCAGAGGAGAAACAATTAGCTCCATCACGCAGGCAGGAAGTAACTTTGCAGTGAGCCTTGTGTCTCTCTCTCTCTGATGATGGGGATTGGCAGCTGGGATAGATCAGTAGGGGCAACGTGAAAGATGCCTGTAATTACTTACTGTGTGCTGCCCGCAGTCTGTGCCCTTGCAGGGTTTGATGTAGCCGTTTGCTTGCTGCCCTCTCTCTGCCCAAGATCACTTAGGCAGCCAGCATAGATGAGCCTCCGAGTCCCCATCATCTCCAGCAGCATCTACCTCTGGAGGCTCTGCAGCATGGATCAGCTCTGCCTCCTTCTTCCTCCGCTCTCTGGCCTCTTCATTCCTGCTTGCCGCTCTCTTTTTCAAACTGTGTCAAGCACAGTAGAGAGAGGCAGGAAGGGGCGGAGCAAAGCAGCATCTTCGATCTGCTGGATCAAATCGGTGTGGCTGCTCGCTCTGAATGAGAGGAGAGGGGGCGGTAGCAGAGGCAGCACTCGGGCACTGAGTAGGGCAGGCATGAATGTAAATAAATAAAAAACACACTGCAGTAGCGGTGGTTTTGCGCTCTCTCCGCCTGTGGCGCTCCAGGCAATAATTTAGAGTTGCCTGATGGGTGAGACGGCTGTGTTAAAGAGGAACTGTAACCAAGGATTGAACTTCATTCCAATCAGTAGCTGATAACCCCCTTTACCATGAGAAATCTTTACCTTTTCTCAAACAGATCATCAGGGGGCTCTGTGTGGCTGATATTGTGGTCAAATCCTCCCACAGTGTGATGTCAGCACCTATGTACTGACATCACACTGTGGGAGCCTTATTGCATTGTGGGAAATAACAGCTGTTTCCAACTGACAAAAAAATCAATCATCATCTCTTTCCACAGACCTGCCAGCAGTAAAGATGTTACCATGTGATAAATGTCAGAATGTAAATCAGGGAGAGCAAAGAGTTTACAATGGGCAATCACTGACTAAATCATTTATAAATAACTACTGTAAAAATTAAGCACTTTTTTCATTACATTATTTTTACTGCAGTTCCTTTTTAATGGTGAGCTTGTAATTGGAGAAAATACATATGAATAATGATTCAAATATCTAACTCTGACTAGAATGTAGATGTATGCATCACTTGTAAGCCTGGGCTGGGGCCCACTTGCGATTCCAAAAAGCTTTAAAAATGCTGGCATTTTTACAGCGTTTATGCAACTTAAAGGACAACTGAAGCGACAGTGATATGGAGGCTGCCATATTTACCAGTTGCCTGGCTATCCTGCTGATCCTCTAGAGGGACAAGGCCCCTCCATCCCTCCCACCCCAACCATCACACACTGATTGCTATTAGACTAAGAGGTGCCCCAGGCCCCCCAACACCTTAATCTCTAGTTATCTGGCTTGCAGGCACTGCAAACACAATAGGGGAATGATAGCTAAGTGAGTTGTACGTCCCCTCCTACGCTGCACCCTGAGGCTGGAGCCTCTCTCACCTCTGCCTCGGCCTGACCCTGTCTGCCTCTAATACTTTCAGCCATATACTCTGAACAAGCATGCAGCAGATCAACTTTAGAGACAAAAACAAAAGACCGAGAGCCCAAATGGTGTGGTATGTCAAGGAGGAAAAAGGCAGAAATAAATCAAAGTGGATTTATACTCACAAACATAGGTTGCCCCTAGGCAACCACTCCATATGCAGGTGGGGAGAATTAGAACCTGACCCCACTCAGGTATATAAGATGTCGCTCTCTGTAGAAGAAGTAAGGAAAAATCCTTGCCACCCCAGGTGGACCGTATTGTATTTAGGATGCGAGTCAGAGGCGCCAAAAAGAGTAAAATAATTATGAGTTAAAAACACTTGGGGGAGCTATACTCACCACCCGTTTCACAGACCAAAAAACCAATAGAGACCACAATATTTGGTCAAAGCATTCACAGTTTATTAGTACTCCCAGGTGCTACGCGTTTCACGGGACTAACCCGCTTCCTCAGGCAAAACAGGAGTACAAGCTAAAAGATATAAAACAATAATGTACATAAAAATAGGCCCCAAATGCTTGTAAACAATAAAACACAGAAGTAGGTGTTCCATAGAATAAAGTGCAAATATCCATGCGGGTATATAGTATAGATCTATGATCATTGGGATTCATTAGGATATCAATATATACATGCATACACGTGCTGCAACATTATACCTACAACTCAAATGTATCTACTAGATGTCCCATAGACCACCAATCAATGGTTCTACTATCCACCAACTAGTGATGTGTAATAGCCAAGAGAGATGGAAATATTCTATTGCTGATTATAGGTAACCATACTAAAACAGGCTTGGCATAGAGGGGATGCTCCCCGGGTATATCCTGTACTGTGGTGCTATATAACTATATATATATATCTCGTAAAGTCCTGTCTAGCGTGAGCAGACAAGGCAGACTTACCAGTTGGGGGTCTGGAGCTAGTATGAGCGCCTCAGTGGGGGAGCAAGGTGTGTTATGTCCTATAAGTAGTGTCTAAATGCGGAGAACGCCGTCTCCGTACTGTTCTATTCAACTTCCGCTGCGCTGGGCGGAAGTGACGTCTATCGCGCATGCGCCGGAGCGTATCGGCGCCATTTTGGAAGTGGGCGCTGTGGGCAATATGTACGCCGCTCGTAAGCGGCTATTTAATGTTAATAAAGCGTCCAATGGGATGCGTGGATGTATAGATTTAAGGCGCTACTTGCGCCTAAACGCCGGTGAAAACAATCGTAACGTTTTTTCGTGTGTATTCAACGGATAGGCCAGGTGGTAGGGGCTCTGCTAGGGGAGTATAGATCAATATCTGGATACCACTAGAATATGATAGGGGGGATTCTGATATATCCAATTTGGCATACCAATCTCCTATTGTCATATTTGTAAACATACATGCCAAAATATGTGACTGCAAATAAACAAACAGTGATCTCATGATCTAAAGATTGCAAAGACATGAAAAAATGTACAAACCGCATTTAGACACTACTTATAGGACATAACACACCTTGCTCCCCCACTGAGGCGCTCATACTAGCTCCAGACCCCCAACTGGTAAGTCTGCCTTGTCTGCTCACGCTAGACAGGACTTTACGAGATATATATATATAGTTATATAGCACCACAGTACAGGATATACCCGGGGAGCATCCCCTCTATGCCAAGCCTGTTTTAGTATGGTTACCTATAATCAGCAATAGAATATTTCCATCTCTCTTGGCTATTACACATCACTAGTTGGTGGATAGTAGAACCATTGATTGGTGGTCTATGGGACATCTAGTAGATACATTTGAGTTGTAGGTATAATGTTGCAGCACGTGTATGCATGTATATATTGATATCCTAATGAATCCCAATGATCATAGATCTATACTATATACCCGCATGGATATTTGCACTTTATTCTATGGAACACCTACTTCTGTGTTTTATTGTTTACAAGCATTTGGGGCCTATTTTTATGTACATTATTGTTTTATATCTTTTAGCTTGTACTCCTGTTTTGCCTGAGGAAGCGGGTTAGTCCCGTGAAACGCGTAGCACCTGGGAGTACTAATAAACTGTAAATGCTTTGACCAAATATTGTGGTCTCTATTGGTTTTTTGGTCTGTGAAACGGGTGGTGAGTATAGCTCCCCCCAAGTGTTTTTAACTCATAATTATTTTACTCTTTTTGGCGCCTCTGACTCGCATCCTAAATACAATACGGTCCACCTGGGGTGGCAAGGATTTTTCCTTACTTCTTCTACAGAGAGCGACATCTTATATACCTGAGTGGGGTCAGGTTCTAATTCTCCCCACCTGCATATGGAGTGGTTGCCTAGGGGCAACCTATGTTTGTGAGTATAAATCCACTTTGATTTATTTCTGCCTTTTTCCTCCTTGACATACCACACCATTTGGGCTCTCGGTCTTTTGTTTTTGTCTCTAAAGTGCATCTATAGCCTCCTCATTTCGGTGGAGTGTCAGACCTGATAGCAGCCCTTAAGAATGGAATTTATTGATGAACGTGCGACACACAGGACTTGCTTATTCGCACAGTTCAAGAATAACACCGAACCACACATTCCTCCAAATACGCTAACAGCCGACATTCCTGCAATACCTAACATTGATCTCAAATCCATCTTGCACAAACTCGAAGCCACGTTGAAGGATGAATTCTTCAACCTTGCTGATATCGCCATGCAACAAACTTACATAACCGAGAAAATCTCGCCGGACGGTATACGCATTAAAACATTGTCATCTTTTCCTAAGGACCTTCTTTACACGGAGGACTGGTACATTTATCTTGAAGTTTGCACTAGCGGAATGATGGAACGCATCATAAGAAAAAGAACCTCTATAGTTAGTGACCTCCAACCCGTTATTTTAGAACTTAGACAAACCCTGGCCCAACACTCCAGTAATAAAACCTACCAATTTCTTATGTCCAACCTTATCTCACGGGTGAAGAAATTTGAGGTCGACACCATTGACACCAAATTAAGGAAATTAAATAGAGATCGGCTAGCATATGCCGAACACAGGGAACGCGAGCGCAAAACTCGGTTCCCTATAATCAATCCTATACCCACACGTCCCCCACTATTGCCACTCATGAGTATTGCTGTTCCCCCACCAACACCTCGCATGTTTCCGTCCTATCCACCTCCTTGTCCCCTGCCGCCACCCACATTTCCACCACCAATCACAGCACTTGCCACACCCTTACCACCTCCCCCAGCATATGTTCCACCAAAGTTCAGCTTTGCCCACACCACTACTCTGGAAAAAACACTGTTTGACAAATCGACGGTTAACTCTCTTCCCTTGAAGGAGACGAGGTTGGCCGACCCTTCTGCGGTTCCCACAAAAACACCAGTGGGCAAAAGTACTCCTGCGAGTAAAACCAACAAGGATCCTATTTCCAAAATCAAATCCAAGAAGGGTAAATTACCCAACATTAAAATTAAATACAATAAAAATATTCCCAAATCTAGCAACTTGAAACCACTTTACAAGTTCCTGAAAGGGCTGCCACCCGCCACACTGTGCATTCCACCCTTATCTGATCCAAAGATAACCACACAAGCCAGTCAGGCTTGCAATAATAATATTATTACAGACACCATCAAGGCCTCTCAATTTAGTGTGTATGAGACATCCACACAGATTTCGGACCACCCTGGGGATCAACTAGCTTCAAATGTAACACCAGACATTACTGACAATTTGGACAGTACTCTCACTACGGCGTGTTTTTTAGACCTGCCAGCCTCCCTAACCCAGAACACTCTGGTTCTCCCCCTACCGAGCTCCACCAACAATCGGGTAATTCTGAATCCCAGACATCACATGAAGCGATCACACCCAGACCCCGGAAAAGAGGTAGTCGGGGCAAAGGTAAAACAAATAAGAAAAGACACATGACAGCTTCGCCCAACTCCAACACACAGTTAAAGAGCATCTTCAACCTATCTGACCATTTACTATCTGTCCATGAAACACAACTTTTAGAGAAAGGTTTATCATTTTGCCCCACCAATACATCAAACCTAAATGAATTATACACTGACCTTAACGCATATATACGGAAGCTTACGCTAAGACGACATTTCGCCATAAAAAAACACAAAGACATATCTGTTAGCCCTGATAATGACTTGATCATTACGGATGATCCGTCGATACCACCCATCATCATAAACCCAGGGGAAGTCTCCACTGAGAGATATATTACCACTCAACTTAAGGGACGCTCCAGGTTCTACCCCACAGCATCTAAAGGCCATTTATTACAATCTTTTCACGACCTAGTTCTAGAAGATCTCCTTAAAATTAACTTACACGACTTTCCCTCCTCCAACCTCTCACACGCCGAACAATCTGCTCTCCACAGACCTAAATCCATGCATGACATTGTAATCAAACCTGCGGACAAAGGTGGGGGAGTTGTCCTACTTAATCGAACAGATTACTTGGAGGAGGCCTCTCGTCTGTTGGACAACCCCCAGCATTATGCCGTCCTTGATCACGACCCTACAGAGGAGTATAACATTACATTAAAAGCGTTCATAAACGAACACTTTTTTAAGGGCATTCTTACAAAAAGTGAGAGAACTTTCCTCATCAACCAACACCCCAGAACTCCGTTTTTCTATTATCTGCCCAAAATTCACAAAACACTCAGTAAACCACCAGGTCGACCAATTATATCGGGTATTGATTCTATTACAAGTAATCTGTCAGTCTTTGTTGATCATCACCTCCAACCTCATGTGCAGTCACTTCCATCTTACCTTAAGGATTCACAACATCTCATACAGTTGATAAAGGATATAGTTTGGCAAGATAATTACTACTGGCTCACCTGCGATGTAACATCATTATATACCAATATTCCCCATGATTTTGGACTGACGGCCATAGACTATTTTTTAAGCACTAATCCACTTATGCCGGTGGCCCAGAGAAGTTTTATCACGCAATGTGCTGAGTTCATCCTGACACATAACACCTTCAGCTTTCAGAACAAGTACTACCATCAGCTGACGGGAACAGCCATGGGCAGTTCGTTCGCGCCCTCGTTTGCTAATTTGTCCATGGGCTTCTTAGAACGATTAAAATTTTATCCTCAACACCCCTTCCACAATAATATCATCTTCTATAAAAGATACATCGATGATTTAATTTTTATATGGCATGGTGATCATAATAGCATCATACAGTTTATTCAATATCTCAACAATAATACAGCGGGCCTACAATTTACCGCCCAACATCATTGCACCAGTATAGAATTTCTTGACTTATCCTTACATGCAGACGGAGAAAAAATAAAAACCAAAACCTTTTTTAAAGAAGTGGACGCGAATAACTACATTCACTTCAATAGTCACCACCACAAACCTTGGACTACAAATACCCCTTATTGCCAGTATAAACGTATATTCCGCAACTGTACAGATCAGGAGGACTTCCACTCACAGTCAAAAATTTTGACGAACAAGTTCAAAGAACGTAAATATCCAAATAAGCTATTAAAAGATGCCAGATTTAAAGCCACCCAAAAGGCCCTCACTAAACCTATACCAACCGCTACCCCAGAATCGCCATTCCCACGGTTCATTACTAGATTTAGTGCTCAACACAAAACCATTAGATCGGTACTGCAAAATAGGTGGGACCTCCTGCTTCAAGACCCCTATCTGAAACAGGCAATCCCAGATAGACCACTACTCACATACAGGAGGGCCCCTAATCTACGTAATCTACTTGCACCCAGCAGACTTAGGAATACACAACCCAAAGGTAATATCACACCCGGATCCTATCCATGTAATAAGCCCCGATGCACAGCTTGCCAGTTTGTCAATGCGACCAACACCTTCCGTTCAGTGGTTACTTCCAGCCTTTACCCCATTAAACAACATATTAATTGTGACTACCGGTTCATTGTCTTTCTGATCTCCTGCCCATGCGGCCTCCAATATGTGGGCCGCACCACCCAGGAGGCCCGCAGCAGGGTCGGCCAACACAAAAGAAACATTACCAATAATCTAGCACTTCACAGCGTCTCTAGGCATTTTGGCACTCACCATGATCACAATCCTTTGTTATTCCGCATCACTTTTATAGAGGCGATTTCCCCACACATTCCTAACACATTTGAAGCTTTGCGCCAGAAGGAGATTTATTGGATTAATATTCTAAAAAGTCTGGTTCCTAACGGTCTTAACGAGGTCTTGGAAAAAGCATTTTAGACTAGAAAATAGAGTCGGTATCTATACCCAACATTTGAATCTATGCGTGCCTCATTTGCACCACGATTGATAAAGTTTTATTATACGTGTGCTCTCTTTTATCATTTTTATATGCTGATACAATAATGTCCCTGATTGTTCATTTTAATCTATTTTACTTTTTTTATATATATTTTTTTATTTATTTTACTATTATCTTTATTTTTCTTATTTGAGTTCTGTTTCAACCTATGTCATTTCTATTTACATAGGTATTCTAGTCTATTGTCTTAAGTGATTTATATCCATATGTATGCTGATCTGTACATTTCTTCATGCTTTTGCATTTTTAGATCATGAGATTTCTGTTTATGTGACTATATCCACATGTATGCTGGTTTGTACATTTTTTCATGTCTTTGCAATCTTTAGATCATGAGATCACTGTTTGTTTATTTGCAGTCACATATTTTGGCATGTATGTTTACAAATATGACAATAGGAGATTGGTATGCCAAATTGGATATATCAGAATCCCCCCTATCATATTCTAGTGGTATCCAGATATTGATCTATACTCCCCTAGCAGAGCCCCTACCACCTGGCCTATCCGTTGAATACACACGAAAAAACGTTACGATTGTTTTCACCGGCGTTTAGGCGCAAGTAGCGCCTTAAATCTATACATCCACGCGTCCCATTGGACGCTTTATTAACATTAAATAGCCGCTTACGAGCGGCGTACATATTGCCCACAGCGCCCACTTCCAAAATGGCGCCAATACGCTCCGGCGCATGCGCGATAGACGTCACTTCCGCCCAGCGCAGCGGAAGTTGAATAGAACAGTACGGAGACGGCGTTCTCCGCATTTAGACACTACTTATAGGACATAACACACCTTGCTCCCCCACTGAGGCGCTCATACTAGCTCCAGACCCCCAACTGGTAAGTCTGCCTTGTCTGCTCACGCTAGACAGGACTTTACGAGATATATATATATAGTTATATAGCACCACAGTACAGGATATACCCGGGGAGCATCCCCTCTATGCCAAGCCTGTTTTAGTATGGTTACCTATAATCAGCAATAGAATATTTCCATCTCTCTTGGCTATTACACATCACTAGTTGGTGGATAGTAGAACCATTGATTGGTGGTCTATGGGACATCTAGTAGATACATTTGAGTTGTAGGTATAATGTTGCAGCACGTGTATGCATGTATATATTGATATCCTAATGAATCCCAATGATCATAGATCTATACTATATACCCGCATGGATATTTGCACTTTATTCTATGGAACACCTACTTCTGTGTTTTATTGTTTACAAGCATTTGGGGCCTATTTTTATGTACATTATTGTTTTATATCTTTTAGCTTGTACTCCTGTTTTGCCTGAGGAAGCGGGTTAGTCCCGTGAAACGCGTAGCACCTGGGAGTACTAATAAACTGTGAATGCTTTGACCAAATATTGTGGTCTCTATTGGTTTTTTGGTCTGTGAAACGGGTGGTGAGTATAGCTCCCCCCAAGTGTTTTTAACTCATAATTATTTTACTCTTTTTGGCGCCTCTGACTCGCATCCTAAATGCAGCAGATCAAGTGCGTCTGACAATATTGTCAGATCTGACAAGATTAGCTGCATGCTTGTTTCTGGAGTTATTCGGACACTACTGCAGCGAAGTAGATCAGCAGGGCTGCCAGGCAACTAACATTGTTTAAAAGGAAATAAATATGGCAGCCTCCATATACTTCTCACTTGTCCTTTAAAAGCAGAGCATTTTCCAGAGCGACGTGACTTCAGGGAATGCAATTTTGGGCCTTGTTTCACCTTTTTACAATCACACCGATAATGCAGTAGGAAAGTGTTTTCGGAATTGCACCAATTCCTAGAAAGTGTAAACTGATATGGAAAGCGCACTAGTGCATACCAGGCTGCAAGAGCATCTTAGTTTGTATATATATATATATATATATATATATATATATATATATATATATATATATACTGTATATATATTTGCAGGGCTGGATTTACCATAAGGCACTGTAGGCACGTGCCTACAGGCGCCTGATGATAGAAAGGCGGCTTACTCTGTTCTTCCAACGCCTCCCGCCCTCCTTCCCTATGCAGAGTCCTGTGCGGAGTGTAAATGAGAGATAACTCCCCCAGCTCCCAGCATTCCACTGATGAGATCTCCCTTCAGTAGGAAGCAACTTAATACTGAGCTAACTACTGGCTACCTACCTAATATTAAGTACCACCTGTAGCTACCTATGATGGGCAAAGGAAGTAAGGGAGAAGCAACAGCTTGGCCAGCCAACACACTAGCGGTGCAGTTCGGCAGGGGTTTGTAGGTTCGTGGAGGGCTTGAAGTCTAGTGTGCCAAGACATCTGTGCCTATAGGCTCCTGTGATGTAAACCCGGGCCTATGTATATATATATATATATATATATATATATATATATATATATATATATATATATATGTATGTATATATATATATATATATATATATATATATATATGTATGTATGTATATATATATATGTATGTATGTATATATATATGTATGTATGTATGTATATATATATATATATATATATATATATATATATATATATATATATATATTTATTGTATCTCTTTATAATATATTAGTAATACATTTACCATATACAGCATGCACAGAAGAGTAACTCCTACATGACCATTTAATAAGTACTCTGGAATCCACAAAAAAGTGCCTACGTTTTAATAAGCTTAAACTAGCACTATTTTGAGTGAATATAAATTGACACATATTATAAATCATAGTATAGCCACCCCCAGTGGTTGTACAAAGCCTTAAAATCCCTCCTGGCACATAAGCCACATCTGCCCACATGCCTGTACACCGATTCTAGCACAAATCACTTTTCTTAACCACATTGTTGAGGAGGGACATCAATTGCATTTCATGTGTTTTATTTAAACTGCACCACATGTTTAATTTATATGTTTGCATGAAGATACTGAATATACATCGCAAGTTTGAACAGCAGTGGTGGCCTACTGTGCTTTACATCCAGGAGTAAACGGGGATATAAGAAACTAAATCCGCTTGTTTTCTGTTATTTTTTATTAGTCGTTACATAATGCAAGTAATTCTTAAATACACAGTAAGAAAAAAAAAATGAACCTCAAGTCAGGAAAGCCAAAATAGGCTTGGTTATACAGTATATTGAAAGTGCGGCATAATCTTTTCTTCGCTCTGTCTTTGCCAAATTTTAGAACTCTTTCTTTATTTACCGTTTTAAGACACTGGTGCACCACCAGTATCTACGGTATTGATTGATCGCTGTTAGAAAGTACTTGAAAATTACAAAGAAAACAATCAAGAGCCCCTGATAGTGCAGTAAGTATAAGTTAAAATAGATATAAATATGACAGAAGAAAGGTACTCACATAGGGGGGTTACCACTAATGCTGGGAATACACAATGCGATCCAGCGGCTCGATTAGCCGCCGGATCGACTCCCGTCGCGTCCCTGCGCATCCCCGCTCGTCCCCGCGTGCTCCCGGATCGATTCCCGCTCGTCCCGCGGGCGCTCCTTATCTTCCGCTCGTTTTCTTCCCGGTGGGGTATCGGACACGTCGGAAATTATCAAATCGAGCCATCAGCGGCTCGATTGATAAAAAAAAGTATCGTGTATGCCCAGCATAAGGCAACCACGGTAACAGCAGGTGGGGAGATTAGACCTGTTCCCACTCGGGTTAAGAAGTCACTCTTTGCAGACAGAAATATATTTTACAGAGGCACCACATTAGGATAAAATATTGTAAAACCTTTTAAAAAGGGATGTAGTGGTGGACTTACCTATCTCCCTCAGAAGACTAACAAGAGTCAGTTATAAGCAAAAACTCACTTTATTCATAACTCCAGATTTTGCAATGCGTTTCATGGGTCTATGCCAGCTTCATCAGGCTATAACAGGAACAACTAGGAGGAACGGTTTATTTTTGATCCTCCCCGTTGCTCCTGTTACAGCCTGAGTTACGAATAAAGTACATTTTTGCTGATAATTCACTGTTGTTTTGGGGCAGGTAAATCCACCACTACCTGCCTTTTAAAAGTTTTTTAAATATTTTATCCTAATCTGGCACCTTTGCATAATATCTACTTACAACTATCTGACAGTCGGTATGCTTAATCTTACTGTTCCTGCTATTATAAATTGTCTCTGACTTTATTTCCCGAAAAAAAATCCGAAACTAAGAACAAACCATTGTCTGTGAGTTACCTGCATAAACACACTAGCTTATAACCAAAACAATTGTTTGTGATCATGTTAGGGGACATCTAATTTGTGCCCATGTGCCCTTGGATGTTGACAGCTTCCTTTTCAGGGTTCCAGTGAATTGGAAAATCCTCAGCCAACCACCTCCAACTTTTTTTCCTTCTCCTTTCTTCATAGGATAGAGCAGGCTGCTTGAAGCAGAGTTGAAGATCATGTCAGTATAGCAAATGCGAATAAGACTGGAGCGTGGTCAGAGTGGACGCACTGACAGATTGCGCATGCGGGTGCAAAACTAGACCTGGGTCAAAGGTTGTCGCTGCCTGTGATCGTGGCCTATACCAGACTGATTTCCAGTCAAAGGGAGCATAGTGGGAGTGAATAAACACTATGGTTATTGACTGGAGACTTCAGGAAACTAAGTAAGGGCTCTTTTTTACCATTTTATTCACCTTGGATATTCTTTAAGAGCCCTGCAAGATCTTAGCAGGACCAGCACTTTGTGCTACTTTGCTACATCCATGGTCTTCCCTAGCCGAATGGAGTGCCTTTTTAAGGACATTTTTGAACTTTAACTTAAAGGCGATCTTTCGCGAATGAGGAAAAAAATAAAAAGTGGTTTATGCATAAACTATTAAACATCCCTCTAAAATAGTGTAAAAAGTTTTTTTAAAAAATGAATGGTTTCATCAATACAACATGTAATGTAAACAGTGACGGATGACGGACTGGGAGGCTAATCCATTTGTTAGGGGTGGTTTTTTTTACTTTCTTTTCACAACCATAACTAATGCCTAAGTAGTTTTCAGTGGTATAATCCACTTCTAGCAGGAACCGCCATTATCGCCCTAACAGCTGAGCTCGCTGAGCTGCTCAATATGTGTTTACATTGTTGCTAGGCAACCACACAGACGCTGATGCAGAGACTCCTTTGTGAAAAGAGTCAAAAGCTGCTGGGAGAATCAGTCCCATCTACACCATATGATTCTTTGTCAGATTCGATTCAATTTGATTTGATTCATTGATTTAATTTGATTCAATCTGACATGTCTGATTCATGATTCGATTCTGTGATTTATTGGGGCAAAGCAGAGCGCAGGGTGGACCTGGGGGGACACTACATAGCAACAGAGGCTGGGCTGTATAGGCAGACCCAGCCTCTGTGTGCGGATATCATTCTTACAAACCACCTCTGGTTCTCTTTAAGGGATACCCGAACTGAAATGTGACATAATGAGATAGACATGTGTATGTACAGTGCCTAGCACACAAATAACTATGCTATGTTTCTTTTCTAAAATATCAGGTATGTAAGTGACTGACTCAGTCCTGACTCAGGCAGGAAGTGACTAGAGTGGGACCCTCTCTGATAAGAAATTACAACTATAAAACACTTTCCTAGCAGAAAATGGCTTCTGAGAGCAAGAAAGAGGTAAAAAAGGGGAATTTCTTATCAGTGAGGGTCACACGGTAGTCACTTCCTGTCTGAGTCAGGACTGAGTCAGCCACTTGCATACCTGATATTTAACTCTTTCAGGCAGAGAAAGAAAAAAAGGAACACAGCATAGTTATTTGTGTGCTAGGCACTGTACATACACATGTATATCTCATCATGTCACATGTCAGTTCGCGTATCATTTAAGAGTAGAAAGTTGTCACTCCAACAAATGTTTAACAAATGCAAGTAATTATACACTTTTTGTGTTGATCCAAGACATGCAAATTAATTGTTATGTAACCCATCCTAGAGGTGGTGTTATGATGGTATTTAAACAGGTGTGGTGTGTTTGTTCATTTGTACACCTGAGGAAGGTTGATACAGTATATTTTGCAATACAAGCCTTCAGTGTTCAGCCTCATTTGTCCTTTGTGGAGTTTGGAACTATCTTATCCAGTGGAGCGACCTGAAAGAGGCTAGCACTGGCTAATCCTGACTTTCTTGCAGCAGGAGTGGTCTGCACTTGTGACACATGGTTGTGCATTCCTGGTCTTGTACCCGATCTTGTTACTAGCCTGTCCCTGTACCTGCTCATCTGTTGCTGAACTTGAGTTCCCTCCTGGCCTTGCTTTTTGCCTGCTGCCCTCTGCACCGTGCCTAGCTGTATATGTGCATATGTTTATATATTTACTGTGTATGTATTTAATTTCCTTTAGTTAAAAAAAGTACCAAAAAGTAGGAGAAAGGTACTAATAAAATTATTTTTCGTATTTTCTTGCTTGCTGGTGGCTAAAAGTGAACCTGAGATGGCGTGTGTGAGCCAATTTATACTTACCTGGGCCTTTCTCCAGCCCCAGGTTTTTGCCGTCAATGGCCACCCCGTTCTCTCTGAAATCCTCCTGGTAATCGGGTCAATCGCGGCCAGTAGTGATGGGGGTAATTACCTAATTATGATTACGTGAACTTTCATGTAATTTGCGAAATTAAGATTATGGCCATAATTGAAATTTAGCAAATTTCACGAAATTACGCGACATTTCACGTTCATGGGGAATTTCGTAATTACAATCATTTTCATAATTTCGATCGTTCACGTAACACAAACAATTCAGTATTTTGTGTTTAACACGAACATCCATCCGTTCTCGAAATTGTGTTCTAGTCCAGAGTCTCCTGATACATTTAACGCGACAGCAATTGCAGAGACCTTTGCATTATCAGACATTGCAAGGCCCAAAACCAAGTGTCTCAGCATGCATGACCACTAAGTGCACCATGACAAAGAGCACCTGTTTTAGAAGTGGCTGCGGGTAGAGCCTTCTGATGCATTTAAAGTGACAGCAGGTGCAGAGACCTTTGCATTATGAGATATTGCAAGGCCCAAAACCAAGTGTCTCAACATGATCGCTAAGTGCACCTTGACAAAGAGCACCAGTCTTAGAAGTGGCTGCACAACCATAAAGCCTCCTGATACATTTAAAGCGACAGCAGGTGCATGGGCTTTTGCATTACCAGTAATTGCAATCAGTAATTGCAATCAATGAGTGACTTTCCTGAGTTTAGTCATTACCTAAATGTGCATAATTGCTATTAGAAATGAAATTACGTCCATTTTCGTAACTAAAATAACTTTGTTTCTATAGAAAACATGAAATTACGAAGTTTCGCGTTAAACACGAATTTGCGCCAAGTCGCGAAATTATAAAACCAAAATTCTGCTTACGGAATTCTGAATTACAGTTTGTATGGCAATTAAGAAATTACAAATTTGTGTTGTAGTGGCAAAATTCGCGTCCATAATTAAGGAAACACGAAATTATGAAAATGTTGGCTCAACACTAGCAGCCAGTCATGGTCTTCAGCGCATGCGTGGCTCCGTCACCAGGGAAGGGCTTTCGAGTAATTCTGTAGCAAGCTACTAGGAATTGAAATGGTAATAAGGCGCTGAAAAAATCGGGGTGATGGGGGGGTTAAATTACCCAGAAGTCTGTAGGATAGTGTGTGCTCCATTCAGCATCATAGCTGAACTGTCAGCCGCATTCCACGACTCACTACCGTGCTTCCTCTTTCCAGCTTGAAGGAGGAAGCACAGTAGTGAGTCAAGCAAGGCAGCTCACAGTTCGGCTATGATGCGGAATGGATTGCAGTTGCACACTATCCTACAGACTTCTGGGTAATTTAACCCCCCATCACCAGCGATCACACCTGTTTAAAGTGGATCCAAGATGAACTTTTTCTCATTGCATAATTGTGTTCCTTTCCTATTGTTTATAGGGCATTCCTCAAGCCAAATACTTTTTTGTTTTTGTTTTAATACTCTTATTCCCTATAAACTAAACAAGCCATGCTGTGAGGAAACGCGGAAAAGCCGCCGCTAATACTCAGAGTGAGGCGGCTGACTCCGCGTTCAACATGGCAGCTGGCGCGCAGTCAGAGCGGGGAGAAACCGCTGCATGCTCAAACAACAGGGCGGCGGATTCCGCGTCCAATGCGGCAAGTTGCACGCATAGGCCTGCTCCTCTCACTAATGCGGAATGCGGAGAAAACGATGCACGCACGGACAGTGGTGCGGCGGATTCCGCATCCAACACAGCAGAAACATTACAACACAAGACTGGTGTGGCTGGGACTGATAGTACACACTGGTTTAGGAGGACGCGCGCGCGCGCAGAGAGGCAGGGCCTTTATGGCAGTCAGAAGGGGGTCAGCTGACCAAGCCGGTCAGCTGACAATTTCAGCAACTTTCATTGGTCCAGCACTTAGGGGAGGCGCTGGAGAGCGCTGGTGTATATATACTGGGTGCTGGTCATTCATCTGGTGTCTGGCGTTGCGATCACTACGTGGTAGCACTCAGACCTTGTCAGTATCTGTGTTTATTAGACAGTGTCGTAGGTGTTGATGATCACGGAGCTCACAACTTAGCCTAGGAATTCTGTTATTATCTGTATTATTATCTAGACCAGTTTCCAAGGTGTTGATGGCCAAGGAACTCACACCTTAGTCTAGGAATTCTGTACCATCTGTATTATTATTATTATCTAGTCTAGTTCCTGGAGTGTGAGAATCTTGGAGCTCACACTCAAGCTTAGGCATTGTTGATTATCTGTTATGACCTTCTGCCTTCCTGACCATTCTTCTGATCTCTGATTCTGCACCTTTGTCTTTCTGATACCTTGTTGCCAAACTCTGCTAGTCCCAGGATTCTGCATCGGTCTCCTGTCTCTGTACTGTGTCTGTCCGTGTGTTTACGACCTGGCCTGTCCGACCTCGAGAACTATCTCTCCTGTTAAGAGATAGTTCACAGATCTGTTAGTGACACTGCCCATTGGTGTCACTCATGCGCTGTCCTTCCCACTGTCTCAGCCTGGCCCCGCCCCTTGGGGAGCATCAGACCTGTGGAAGGAATCTGATCCATAGCAGTAGCTCTTACTGTCTAGCACCTATCTTACGCGTGCTTTCCTTTAAAGTATTACTGTTGCATCAAACACTCTCATCTCTCAGGTGTCCAGAGGTTAGAAGATATATCTGATTATCGGTGATACTGCAGATCATCAATAATCGAGTATATTCTGCATTCTCGGTGATACTGCAGATCACCGGTGATCAGACCCTCTCTGTGTTACACCGATCGTTACACATGCCCACAGGTTTTCATAGTACCAAGGCATTTTCAGACAGTAGCAAGGGCTCATGGGAGCTCAGTCTGGGCAGAAGGAGGGGGAGGTATTACTAGCTAGAGATTTCAGAGGCAGAGGGGAGGAGGGAGGAGGAGGGGGGATTAGGTTTTTTTCACAGGCTGGTGCTCAAGATGCAGATAAGCTTGGCTGTGTTAATGTTTACAAACAACATGGCTGCTGTCATTGTATCACAGGAAGAAATAATCATATTCTATTGAAGCTGTTTGCAGCTAGATTTGCTGCAGTGGTGCTCAGCAGAGCTCGAATATTCGAGTAGCTCGAATATTCGAGCTCTTTTCCAGCTATTCGAGCTCGGTATTCGAGCTCCGAATAGCTGCAGCTATTCGAATGGGCTATTCGAGTAAACGCGAATAGCCCATTCACTATTCGAGCTATTCGAGCAAACGGCGCTATTCGAGCTCGAATACAGAGCTCGAATAGCGTCATAGCCCAGATTGATGTCCTTAGAGCCAATCAGAGGGCTCCCAGGCCCTCTGACGGCAGCCAATCACAGAGGGGGACCCTGGCCAGCCCCTACCCTATAAATAGCGGCCGCCATGTTCCGTTTCTCCGTCCTTGCCTGAGACTTGCATAGAGAGAGAGTTGCTGCTTTGTGCTTTGGCTTAGCAAGAGCTCTATTGTGGTCATTTACCTAGCGTTTTTGCTCACATACACCTCCTATACACACCTATATTGTTGTTAGTTAGATAGACATTGTATTTTAGTTAGTAGCTTTTGTGTTACATAGAGAGAGACTCAGACAGCTGCTGCAGGCTTACAGCTTTAGGCCTCAGGGCCTTGCCTGTGTGGGCAGCTGTCCTCCTGTCCTCTGTTAGTTTATTTCTCATTAGTATTTAGACAGTATTAGATAGTATTAGACAGTATTTCTGCTGTCCTTTACTACTTAGTGATTGTATTTTGTATTGTAGTTATATACTGTAACTGTACTAGGACACTCACTGACTGTCACTGTTCATAGGCTAGCTCCTGCGTGTGCTTGCACTCACTGTCTGTGTACACACACTCTATTTCCTTCTGAATAGTTATATACTGTAACTGTACTAGGACACTCACTGACTGTCACTGTTCATAGGCTAGCTCCTGCGTGTGCTTGCACTCACTGTCTGTGTACACACACTCTATTTCCTTCTGAATAGTTATATACTGTAACTGTACTAGGACACTCACTGACTGTCACTGTTCATAGGCTAGCGCCTGCGTGTGCTTGCACTCACTGTCTGTGTAGTACACACACTCTATTTCCTTCTGAATAGTTATATACTGTAACTGTACTAGGACACTCACTGACTGTCACTGTTCATAGGCTAGCTCCTGCGTGTGCTTGCACTCACTGTCTGTGTAGTACACACACTCTATTTCCTTCTGAATAGTTATATACTGTAACTGTACTAGGACACTCACTGACTGTCACTGTTCATAGGCTAGCTCCTGCGTGTGCTTGCACTCACTGTCTGTGTAGTACACACACTCTATTTCCTTCTGAATAGTTATATACTGTAACTGTACTAGGACACTCACTGACTGTCACTGTTCATAGGCTAGCTCCTGCGTGTGCTTGCACTCACTGTCTGTGTAGTACACACACTCTATTTCCTTCTGAATAGTTATATACTGTAACTGTACTGGGACACTCACTGACTGTCACTGTTCATAGGCTAGCTCCTGCGTGTGCTTGCACTCACTGTCTGTGTACACACACTCTATTTCCTTCTGAATAGTTATATACTGTAACTGTACTAGGACACTCACTGACTGTCACTGTTCATAGGCTACTAGCTCCTGCGTGTGTGTGTGCACTCACTGTCTGTGTAGTACACACACTCTATTTCCTTCTGAATAGTTATATACTGTAACTGTACTAGTACACTCACTGACTGTCACTGTTCATAGGCTAGCTCCTGCGTGTGCTTGCACTCACTGTCTGTGTAGTACACACACTCTATTTCCTTCTGAATAGTTATATACTGTAACTGTACTAGGACACTCACTGACTGTCACTGTTCATAGGCTAGCTCCTGCGTGTGCTTGCACTCACTGTCTGTGTAGTACACACACTCTATTTCCTTCTGAATAGTTATATACTGTAACTGTACTAGGACACTCACTGACTGTCACTGTTCATAGGCTAGCTCCTGCGTGTGCTTGCACTCACTGTCTGTGTACACACACTCTATTTCCTTCTGAATAGTTATATACTGTAACTGTACTAGGACACTCACTGACTGTCACTGTTCATAGGCTAGCTCCTGCGTGTGCTTGCACTCACTGTCTGTGTACACACACTCTATTTCCTTCTGAATAGTTATATACTGTAACTGTACTAGGACACTCACTGACTGTCACTGTTCATAGGCTAGCTCCTGCGTGTGCTTGCACTCACTGTCTGTGTAGTACACACACTCTATTTCCTTCGGAATAGTTATATACTGTAACTGTACTAGGACACTCACTGTCACTGTTCATAGGCTACTAGCTCCTGCGTGTGTGTGTGCACTCACTGTCTGTATACTGTACACACACTCTATTTCCTTCTGATTACTGATTGATTATTGTAAATTCTAATTCCTGACAGTTACTACTTACTTACTGTAGTAGGGACACTCACTCAGTCACTGTTCATAGGCTAGCTCCTGCACGTGTGTGCGCGTGCGTGCACTCACTGTCTGTAGTGTACACACACTCTATTTCCTTGTGATTACTACTGATTATTGTAACTTCTAGTTGTACTTCCTGACTGTTACTACTTACTTACTGTACTAGGGACACTCACTCACTCTCTGTTCATAGGCCAGCTCCTGCGCGTGTTTGCGCGTGCGTGCACTCACTGTCTGTAGTGTACACACACTCTATTTCCTTGTGATTACTACTGATTATTGTAACTGCTAGTTGTACTTCCTGACTGTTACTACTTACTTACTGTACTAGGGAGTCGGGACACTCACTCAGTCACCTCACCCACCAACCCACTCCATTAAAGTACCCCACTTTTCACCCGCCCTTTTCAAAAACTTTTGTGTTTACGCCCAAAACATCGAAGATGTCTGGAAGTGGCAGCCAGCGCGGTTTGGGCAAGGGGAAGGGCAGCAAGGGAATCAGGAGGAGAGGGAGCAGCATTGTGGCAAGCCGCGGGCGCGCCACCATGCACAGTTCCGCAGCAGCAGCAGCAGCGTCAGTGGCTAACATTCCTCCCATAGCCACTGGCCGTGGACGCCTTGGGCGCCGCCCAGCAGGAGCATCTGCAACTCACGCTGCAGAGACGCAGCAGCAGCGTGTAGCACCTGCTCCGATTTTCCTCCAGCCGGGTCGGAAACGTCCCATTGAGGAAAAGGATGCAGACACTGTGGTGCAACTGATGACGGAGGATGAGCAGCCCGCCATCAGCTCTGCATCCGAGGCCTCCACCCTCACCACCACCACCACCCCTGTTCGCAGCAGCCGCCCAGCAGGGCCTGGGGAGGAGGCCAGTTCACCGTCACTCGCCGACCTGTCATTCAGCAGTCTTTTGACCCCAGGCATCATGAGTAAATTGTCTGCTGTTGTTGGCGATCTTGAGGAGGAGATGCTGATGGGCACTTTGGGGGATGAGGGATTGGACAGCAAGACTGTGGCGACAGTCAAGCAGCCCATCCATGCATCAGGAGAGGAGTTTGGGGGGTCATCATCCCAGCAGGACATGTTTCAGGAGGGGGAGGATGATGATGACACGGTGACAGACAGAGACTGGGTGCCACCAGCTCCAGGGGATGTCGTCATCAGCAGCTCTGAGGAGGAGGAGGAGGATGCGCTTGTGGGCCTTGCAAGGAGGCGCATCATTGCAAGCATTGGCAGCAGTAGGCAGGTCCCCCAGCCTGCTGGTGTCTCAGGCTCAGCAGCAGCAGCAGCAGCAGCATCTGCCAGTACCACCACCAGCCGCACCCAAGCCCCCCCCCCCAACCACCACAGGGAGACAGGCAGCAGCGGTTCCATGCCGTAGGGGGTCGTTTTTGTCACCAATCTGGCGTTTTTTCACCATGCCCACAGTGTACAGCAAGTACGCCACTTGCAACCACTGTCAGCGGAAGTTGAGCAGAGGTGCAGACCCCTTAAAGTTCAGCACCAGCTCACTCATCAACCACCTTGCTGCGAAACATTTCCACCAGCATGAGGAGTTCCAGAGGCTGAAGGCATCTGGTGCTGGCAGTGGCACCACACACATCACTGCACAGCCTTCAGCAGCAGCAGCAGCAGCAACAGCAGCCACCCGCCCTCCTGCTCCTCCAGCAGCACCAGCAGGAGTGTGGAAACGCACTGCTCCTCCCCCCTCTGCAACTCCTGCCGCCGACACTGAGGCCTGTTCTGGCAGCCAGTCCTCAGTGGCCTCCTCTGCTGTGTCTGCTGATTCCTGTGCCAGCAAAAGGCCACGCCAGAGCCTTTTGAGCGAGTCCTTCCAGGGGGTGGTTAGGGCTCTGCCTCCCAGCAGCCGTCGCGTGCGGCAGCTGAACGGCTTGCTGGCACGGGCCATGTGCTCCCAACTCCTGCCGTACACGCTTGTGCAGGAGGGGAGCGACATGCGTGCGCTGCTTGCTTGCGCAGCCCCAGACTGGCAGCTCCCCAGCAGACACTTCTTCGCCCGCAAGGCCATTCCTGCACTGCACCGCTTTGTGATGGCCAATGTGGAGCGAGGGCTGGAGCACGCGGTTGGTGAAAGGGTCCACGTCACCATGGACTCCTGGAGCAGCCGCTTCGGGACAGGCCGCTACCTGTCCTTCACTGTCCACTGGGTCAGCTTGGTGGAAGGGGGTGAGGATGGGAGAGCAGCAGCGGGCACAGCAGCAGCAACACAGTGGGTGGAGCCCCCCCGCAGGGTCAGGGGAACTGCAGCAGGTTCCTCCGATCCTCTGCCATCCTCCGGCACACCTGGCCAAACCCCCCGCCTCAGCAGCAGCGTGAAGGCCCGCCACTGCCAAGCGCTGCTGCACTTGGTCAGCCTTGGGAAGACCAAGCTGACGGCAACCCATGTGTTGGCCAAACTCCAGGAGCAGGAGAGGATTTGGCTGACCCCCAGAGGCCTCAGAGTCGGAGAGGTGGTGGCCGACAATGGGGCCAATCTGGTTGCCGCAATAGACAGGGGAAACCTGACCCACATCCCCTGTCTTGCCCACGTGCTGAACCTGGTGGTGCAAAAGTTCTTGCGCACCTACCAGGGGATGGGCGAACTGCTGGAAACGGCAAGGAACGTTGTGCGTCACTTCCGGCGCTCGGCTGCAGCCTGTGCGAGCCTGGAAGACGTGCAAAAGGAGCTGGATCTGCCACGCCATCGGCTGATCCTTGATGTTCCGACTCGCTGGAACTCCACCCTGGCAATGTTGGAGCGTCTGGTTGAACAGAAGCATGCTGTCAACCAGTACCTTGCCCTGGCCACTGTTTCCGCCGCGCGGAGAAGGGACAAGACCAGCAACATCCCGTCCATCGTCCCCGATGATGACTGGAGGCACATGCAGCAGGTGTTCTTAGTGCTGGCTCCCTTTCTGCAGGCCACTAACATGGTGAGCAGGGACCATGCTATGGTCTGCGAGTGGGTGCCCCTGGTTTGTCTGCTGAACAGGGCCCTCGATGCTTTGCTGGAACAGGGAGCGGCAGCCTTGGACCAGCAGGAGCGGCAAGCAGCTGCACAGTCCACCTCTGAGGGGGAGGAGGAGGAGGACTTGGTGGAGGTCCCCGACCTTGCTGCTGATGAGGGGGATCAGCACAGCGCAGCTGAGTTGGTGCGGGGGTGGAGAGAGGATGAGGCGGCAGAGGAGGAGGATGAGGAGGACAGCACTGCCGTCGATGTGCCAGCACACGTGGCCCGCCTCTTCCCAATGGCAGCGCACATGCTGGTGTGCCTGCGCAAGGACCCCAGGGTGATCCAGATGAAGCAGAGGGAGGACATCTGGATCAGCATGATGTTGGACCCACGCCTCAAGGGGAAGTTGAGCCAGTTCCTGCCGCCTGCAGGAGGAGACCCAGCGCAACAAATAAGGAGCTTGCAGCAGGCCCTTGTTGAGCGCTTGGAGGAAGCCTTCCCCCAGCCTTCCACCCCCACTGTCCAGCAGCCAGCACAGAGGCAGCAGCAAGTGCCTGCATCCAGCAGCAAGCGCCCCACAGACCTGCTGTCTCTCAGCCACGAGCTCTACAGGACTGTAGAGGCTCCGGCAGCAGTGACTAGAGAGGAGGTGCATGATGCAGCAGCATCCTCCTCCGGTCACAGCCAGCGCCTGACCCGCATGGTGGCTGACTACATGGGGTCCTACAGCGGGCTTGACAGCGATGCCCCTGTTGATCCCATGGAGTATTGGGTCAAGCGCCTGGAGATCTGGAGCGAGCTGGCGCAGTACGCCCTGGAAGTGCTGTCCTGCCCCCCTTCCAGCGTGCTGTCCGAGCGCTGCTTCAGTGCAGCTGGTGGCGTGGTCACCGAGAAACGCTCACGTCTGTCTCACAAGTCTGTGGACAGACTGACGTTTCTCAAGATGAACCAGGCGTGGGTGGAAGGCGAGTTCCTGGCCCCTGTTGTCGGCGAGAGGGGGACATGAACTGGCTAAGAACCATCGTTAATGTGCCTTACCACCCTTTACCACCTCCTGGCTCCTGCTCACTAAGCCAGCCTGGTTCAGTTTGACTATTACGTCGCCTGCAGCCACACATTTTACACCTACAGTGGGCTGCTGTGTACTGCCCTTCTGCTGTCTGTCTGTGTTTCCCACTGCCAGGGTACACAGAATTACATTCTGCTGCCACTCTGCCACCAGCTATTACGTCAAACAATAGCTATATATCTGTGTAATTGGTTGTACAAACAAAACCAAAAAACCATTAAAAAAAAAAAAAGGTTTAATTTTTCTGAGGTGCCCGGGTTGAAAACTGTGTTGTCCCAGTTGTGTATTGGACACGATGTGGGCTGCACGACCGCTGTCTGGGACCTCCTGTTGTGTTTATTTACAGCCCTGGTATTAGTGTTGGGCGAACAGTGTTCGCCACTGTTCGGGTTCTGCAGAACATCACCCTGTTCGGGTGATGTTCGAGTTCGGCCGAACACCTGACGGTGCTCGGCCAAACCGTTCGGCCATATGGCCGAACTAAGAGCGCATGGCCGAACGTTCCCCGAACGTTCGGCTAGCGCTGTGATTGGCCGAACGGGTCACGTGGTTCGGACCTGAACGCGCTCTGATTGGCCGAACTGTCACGTGGTTCGGGTAAATAAATACCCGAACCACGTCATATCTCCGCCATTTGTCTGTGGGTTTAGCTTTGGGTAGGCAGGCAGGGTAGTTCGCGCTCCAGCCACGCTAGCCAGGGTCCCCCCTGTCATTGTGTCACTGCTGGGAACAGTAGTACACCGCTTGCTCAGCCACACTATATAGCATTCTGTTTACTGCCACTCTGTGTACCTCGCTCAGCCACACTATATAGCATTCTGTTTACTGCCACTCTGTGTCTGCTGGGAATAGTAGTACACCGCTTGCTCAGCCACACTATATAGCATTCTGTTTACTGCCACTCTGTGTACCTCGCTCAGCCACACTATATAGCATTCTGTTTACTGCCACTCTGTGTCTGCTGGGAATAGTGGTACACCGCTCGCTCAGCCACACTATATAGCATTCTGTTCACTGTTCTGTGTCTGCTGGGAATAGTGGTACACCGCTCGCTCAGCCACACTATATAGCATTCTGTTTACTGTTCTGTGTCTGCTGGGAATAGTGGTACACCGCTCGCTCATCCACACTATATAGCATTCTGTTCACTGTTCTGTGTCTGCTGGGAATAGTGGTACACCGCTCGCTCAGCCACACTATATAGCATTCTGTTCACTGTTCTGTGTCTGCTGGGAATAGTGGTACACCGCTCGCTCAGCCACACTATATAGCATTCTGTTCACTGTTCTGTGTCTGCTGGGAATAGTGGTACACCGCTCGCTCAGCCACACTATATAGCATTCTGTTTACTGTTCTGTGTCTGCTGGGAATAGTGGTACACCGCTCGCTCAGCCACACTATATAGCATTCTGTTTACTGTTCTGTGTCTGCTGGGAATAGTGGTACACCGCTCGCTCAGCCACACTATATAGCATTCTGTTTACTGTTCTGTGTCTGCTGGGAACAGTAGTACACCGCTCGCTCAGCCAGAGTATATAGCATTGTGTTTACTGCCACTCTGTGTACACCGCTCAGCCAGACTATATACCATTGTTTACTGACACTCTGTGTACACCGCTCAGCCAGACTATATACCATTGTTTACTGCCACTCTGATTCTGCTGGGAACAGTAGTACACCGCTCGCTCAGCCAGACTATATACCATTGTTTACTGACACTCTGTGTACACCGCTCAGCCAGACTATATACCATTGTTTACTGCCACTCTGATTCTGCTGGGAACAGTAGTACACCGCTCGCTCAGCCAGACTATATAGCATTGTGTTTACTGCCACTCTGTGTACACCGCTCAGCCACACTATATAGCATTGCGTACTCTGCCAGTCAGTGTGTATATTGCTGGGATCAGTAATACTCCACTCACCGTCAACCACTATATGAGCTCAACATGAGTTCCCCAGAGACCTCCGCTGTGAGCAGCACTCCCAACAACAGCAACAGCCAACGCCCCACGCAAGCTATAACATCCACCCCAGCAGCCAGTGGTCAGCAGCAGCCCTCCCCGGAGGAGAACGTTGTGTCCATCAGTCCGTCGCCAGAGCGATTAATGAGGGCTGCCATTGAGGAGATGATGGGGCCTGATGTGGAGGAGGAGGTCTGGCTCAGGCCAGCATCCCAAGTTAATGTTGAGGACGATGAGGGGTCTGTGTCTGGGGATGTTGGGGTGGCAGAGGTGGTGGGTGGATCAGACTCAGGAGAAGAGTTGTATGATGAGGATGATGATCGGGACCATCTGTATGTGCCTCAGAGTCCGACCCCGGAAAACATGTTGTATCGTGTGTTTAGGTACTAAAATCTGCGTTCCCTCCCAGTAGTGTTGGGCGAACAGTGTTTGCCACTGTTCGGGTTCTGCAGAACATCACCCTGTTCGGGGTGACTATATAGCAGACTATATAGCATTGTGTTTAATGCCACTCTGTGTACACGGCTCAGCCACACTATATAGCATTGTGTTTACTTCCACTCTGTGTCTGCTGGGAACAGTAGTACACCGCTCACCCGCCACTGTATAGCATTGTGCTCTGTGTCACTGCTGACAATAGTGGTACACCGCTCACCCACCACTGTATAGCATTTCTGTACTGCCACTGTACTGCTGCCAGTCAGCGTGTACTTTAAGGATAAGTGAAATGAGGAAGAAATCCGGTGAAAGAGGGAGGGGCAAGGGAAGAGGTGTTTCCCCTGACGGTTCACGTACAGGCCACAGGGGAGCACCCAAGAAAACCCACTCAATACTGCCCATGTTGTCCAGGACAACAACCCTCACAGATCCAAAAGAACAGGACCAGATAATTACTTGGATGACCTCTCAAGCGTCCAGCAGTGGGTTAAGCAGCACCAGCACATCACGCACGAGGTCCGAGTCCTCAGCCAGTTAAAGTCTGGGCTTTCTTTGAAGACTGCACTGAGGATGTTACCATGGCGATTTGCAAGGTGTGCAAGACCCGCCTGAGCAGGGGGGAAAGTATTAACAACCTCTCCACCACCAGCATGAGCCGCCACATTCTATCCAAACATCCCACTCTGTGGGCAAACGCGGCAGGACAGGGTACCACCAGCAACACTGCCTCCCTTGGGTTCACCAGACTCACCACCAGACCCGCCTCAGCAGCAGCAGTAGCCCAGCCATTGCGTGGTTCACAACATTCACAAACATCAGACGATGCTGACACTGTCACTTTCCGGACTAGTGCTCTTGAGGTCTCCCAGTGTTCATCAAACACAACAACCAACAGCCCTTCGGTGTGCAGCGCTACGGTTGAGTTGTCTGTCTCTGAGATGTTTGAGCACAAGAGGAAATTGCCAGCAAATGACCCCCGGGCCGTGGCAGTAACAGCCAGCCAGCATAGCCAAGCTTCTGGCCTGCGAAATGCTGCCATATCGAGTGGTGGAGACAAACAGCTTCAAGGGCATGATGTCAGTGGCCATCCCACGTTACGTGGTTCCCAGCCGCTACCACTTTGCGCGCTCTGCAGTGCCTGAGTTGCATGAGCACGTGGTCAGCTAAATAACCCGAAGCTTGAAGAATGCCGTTGCCTGCAAGGTTCACCTCACCACTGACACCTGGACGAGTGCGTTCGGCCAGGGTCGATACATCTCCCTTACCGCGCACTGGGTGAACCTTGTGGAGCCTGGCAGCGATTCCTCACCTGCTACGGCGCGGGTGTTGCCCACGCCGCAAACAGCTGGATAACAACAGCAGCACCTACCTCTCTGACTCCTTCTCCTCCAACGCATCTCAAAGCTGTACCTCATCCGGAAATGCTAACCCAGCACCAGCAGCAGTAGGATCGTGGAAGCAGTGCAGCACAGCTGTTGGCATGCGTCAGCAAGCGTTGCTGAAGCTGATCTGCCTTGGGGATAAGCAGCACACAGGGGAGGAAATTTGGAGGGGAATAAAGGAACAGACGGATTTGTGGCTGGCACCGCTGGACCTGAAACCGGGCATGAAGCTAGACACCTGGCACGAACTGGCAATGTACGCAATAGAGGTGCTGGCTTGCCCGGCAGCCAGCGTTATGTCGGAACGCTGTTTCAGTGCTGCCGGAGGCATCATCACAGATCGGCGTATCCGCCTCTCCACAGAAAATGCAGACCGTCTGACTCAAATTAAAATGAATCAATCCTGGATTGGAAACGACTACGCAACACTCCTGGACCCCAACCAAGTAACATGACCGATGAACATCTGGGATGGTTTAGCGTTTCCGGTCCCTGTTTATTGAACCTCTCATCTGTATTACATTTATGACTGCATGGCGGCAAAAAGCATTGCTGCTATATCCGCACGCTTTTTGTCCTCATGCAAGGCCTGGGTTGTTGTGTCTCACAAAGCGTGGCCTTCTCCTCCTGCGCCTCCTCCTGTTCCATCACGTGTGCTGCTGCTGCTGCTGCTGCTGCTGGGTTACCGTTGCCGGTCCCTGTTTATGGAACCTCTTATCTTTATTACATTTATGACTACATGGCGGTACAAAGCATGCTATCCGCACGCTTTTTGTCCTCATGCAAGGCCTGGGTTGTTGTGTCTCACAAAGCGTGGCCTTCTCCTCCTGCGCCTCCTCCTGTTCCATCACGTGTGCTGCTGCTGCTGCTGCTGGGTTACCGTTGCCGGTCCCTGTTTATGGAACCTCTTATCTTTATTACATTTATGACTACATGGCGGTACAAAGCATGCTATCCGCACGCTTTTTGTCCTCATGCAAGGCCTGGGTTGTTGTGTCTCACAAAGCGTGGCCTTCTCCTCCTGCGCCTCCTCCTGTTCCATCACGTGTGCTGCTGCTGGGTTAGCGTTGCCGCGTGGTCCCTGTTTATTGAACCACTTATCTTTATTACATTTATGACTGCATGGTGGTACAAAGCATGCTATCCGCACGCTTCTTGTCCTCATGCAAGGCCTGGGTTGTTGTGTCTCAAAGCGTGGCCTTCTCCTCCTGCGCCACCCTCCTCCTGTTCCATCACGTGTGCTGCTGCTGGATTAGCATTACCGGTCCCTTTTCCTGGAACCTCTTATATGTATTACATTTATGACTGCATGCCGACAAAAAGCATGTTACCTGTGCAAAGAAAACAGACATTTCCCGCATTTAAAAGACAGTTTTCCCTTTGAAACTTTAAAATCGATTTTCTCAAAAACTATAAGCTCTTTTTGCTAATTTTTTTTTTCCTCTTGTACCCACTCCCAAGGTGCACATACCCTGTAAATTTGGGGTATGTAGCATGTAAGGAGGCTTTACAAACCACAAAAGTTCGGGTCCCCATTGACTTCCATTATGTTCGGAGTTCGGGTCGAACACCCGAACATCGCGGCCATGTTCGGCCTGTTCGGCCCGAACCCGAACATCTAGATGTTCGCCCAACACTACCTGGTATCACCGCTAGGTACCAGGGCTATTATGTCACGCTGCCTGCCTGCTGCCACACTCACACTACTCCTCCACTCCTCCTGCTGCTGCTGTCTGTCTGTGTTTCCCACTGCCAGGGTACACAGAATTACCTTCTGCTGCCACACTGCCACCAGCTATTACGTCAAACAATAGCTGCTCACATTACTCCTCCATTCCTCCTGCTGCTGCTGCTGTCGGTCTGTGTTTTCCACTGCCAGGGTACACAGAAATTGCAGAATTACATTCTGCTGCAACTCTGCCACCAGCTATTACGTCAAACAATAGCTATATATCTGTGTAATTGGTTGTACAAACAAAACCAAAAAACCATAAAAAAAAAAAAAAGGTTTAATTTTTCTGAGGTGCCCGGGTTGAAAACTGTGTTGTCCCAGTTGTGTATTGGACACGATGTGGGCTGCACGACCGCTGTCTGGGACCTCCTGTTGTGTTTATTTACAGCCCTGGTATCACCGCTAGGTACCAGGGCTATTATGTCACGCTGCCTGCCTGCTGCCACACTCACACTACTCCTCCATTCCTGCTGCTGCTGCTGTCGGTCTGTGTTTCCCACTGTCAGGGTACACAGAATTACATTCTGCTGCCACTCTGCCACCAGCTATTACGTCAAACAATAGCTATATATCTGTGTAATTGGTTGTACAAACAAAACCAAAAAACCATTAAAAAAAAAGGTTTAATTTTTCTGAGGTGCCCGGGTTGAAAACTGTGTTGTCCCAGTTGTGTATTGGACACGATGTGGGCTGCACGACCGCTGTCTGGGACCTCCTGTTGTGTTTATTTACAGCCCTGATATCACCGCTAGGTACCAGGGCTATTATGTCACGCTGCCTGCCTTATTGACTGCCTGCTGCCACACACTCATCCTTCTCCTCCTGCTGCTGAATTTACCTCCTGCTGTCTGTGTGTTTCCACTGCCAGGGAGCACATACAATGGCGCTTCCAACATGCGTGCGCCACCAGCTATTTGTTACGCTCAAAAATAGCTGCATTTCTGTAAAAAAAAATTGAAAAGAGAAATAAGTGAAGAAGAAGACGATATAGAAGAAGATGAAGAAGATGAAGAAGAAGAAGATGAAGAAGAAGAAGATGAAGAAGAAGAAGAAGAAGGAGAAGAAGAAGAAGATGAAGAAGAAGAAAATGAAGAAGATGAAGAAGATGAAGAAGAAGAAGATGAAGAAGAAGAAGAAGAAGGAGAAGAAGAAGAAGATGAAGAAGAAGAAGAAGAAGAAGATGAAGAAGATGAAAAAGAAGAAGAAGATGAAGAAGATGAAGAAGATGCAGAAGAAGATGAAGAAGAAGAAGATGAAGAAGATGAGGAAGATGAAGAAGAAGAAGATGAAGAAGAAGAAGAAGAAGATGATGATGAAGAAGATGAAGATGATGATGAAGAAGATGAAGAAGATGAAGAAGAAGAAGATGAAGAAGAAGAAGAAGAAGAAGACAATATAGAAGAAGAAGAAGATATAGAAGAAGATATAGAAGAAGAAGATATAGAAGAAGAAGAAGATAGAAGATAAAGAAGAAGAAGAAGAAGAAGAAGAAGAAGAAGAAGAAGAAGAAGAAGAAGAAGAAGAAGAAGAAGAAGAAGAAGAAGAAGAAGAAGAAGAAGTATATACAGTACTGAACAAAATTCTGGACACAACTTCTCTTTTCACCTTTTTTTTTTTTAAAGGAACATCCCCACATAATCACTTGCTGTTGTTACTTGGAAAAAAAGATGTTTCTTGCATCATTCACCCTCAAAACAAGTGTTGGAAGCTATTTAAGGCCAATTCGAATAGTCAGCTCGAATAATGAGCTCGAATACCCACTCGAATAGTGAGCTCGAAGTCCGAGGTCGAATCGAATAGTAAAAATTATTCGACTCGAATATTCGACTGACCTCGAATAATTTACTATTCGAATTCGACCAAACTCGAATTTTAAAAAGGGGTATTTGAGCACCACTGATTTGCTGTGTAAACTATCTAAACTTTAGATAAGATTTATAGACAAGTTACTTGTTATCGTTAGTTATTCATCTCGGATCCACTTTAATCAGCGCCTCATTACCATTTCAATTCCAAGTAGCTTGCTACTCGGAATGACTCGAAAGCCCATCCATTCCCTGTCTGTCATGCTCCTGTGCCCAGGAGCGTTCTGGTGCCTGCACAGTACTACTGCACAGACGAAGAACCCTCCAGACTGCGGGAGCACGACGGGAAGTGCACACGTGGCAGAGCCACGCATGTGCCTGATTACTGGGAGGATTTCAGAGAAAACGGAGCAGCCGAGGAGGACGCTGAGAGACCCCAAGCACCTCATGGGGCTGGAGGAAGCCCCAGGTAAATATAAACTGGCCCACACACGCCATCTCAGGTAAACTTTAAAGGCATTTTATTGTCAAGTTGTGAAAATTTCCCCTAGGAGTAAAAAAACTAAGAAGAAAAAGTAAATTGCATATAGACCATATTAATGTCCACCTAACTTGTCAGATAATGCTAAAAAAAAATCTTTAATAACTCAAGTTTTAAAGCTGAATTAAATATCTATCCCTGAATGAACCTAGAGTAGTATACAAGAAAAAGATCATTAACATAATCACAAATGTATTATTTCCCCACATCATTATGCAAAACAGCAGTTTTTATTTCTTGTGTTTAACGCCCGTATTTGCATCTTATATAAGTATAAAATGTAAGCTAGGTAAAATAAGGTATAGTGTGGTTTGCAGGAAGAAAAAAAATGAAAACCATGCAAGTTCCTCATGGTGTGGTTAATAACACCAGGATTGTAATTATTTGCAGTTGTATTTGGCTTCCTTCTGCACAGGTGAAAATTGACATCTTGGTCATGAGAAAGTAGAGGTATGAGGTGGCCACACAGATTAGACCACCCACACGGCAGTCTTGATTTCAGACTGGTGGCAGCAAATACCTTCCTAGGGAGAAAATGCAAAAAACTCAGGTTTAAGGTTGGATTTATGTTCTTTTTAAGTGTCATTTTCTTGTGCGCTCCATTCTGTATTTTGGCACTGAGCGATCACATAAAAAAATATATGAGAATAATGCACCTCTACAGCAGTTTAAATGGATATCAGAAGTCAGCTAAAGTTTCTATTATTATACAAAGTCGTAAGACTCCCAGTGTCTGTATTTTATACAGGTTACAAACCTTTGAGTCGATTTCATATATGTAGCGAATTCACTGAAACTTGGATTGCAGTCAGGGCAGTCACATTTTCAGTGTAGGTTTTCCATCTGCTTGCCAGATGTACCGCTAGGCTGAATGAATTGGTAAATTGGAGATACTGTTATGCTGATAAGATATGAGTAGAAAATGGTGGCTGTACTGATAACTGACCAATTTACTACCAATCACAATATTGACTTAATGATCCAAACATAAAAACTTGATCGGCACTAGTATAAAAAAAAATTAATGATCAGGATAAAAACGTCCATCAGTTCATCTAAAAAATCTACCCCCGTGGGAATGAACGAAATCGTCGCTAGCAAATCTGAAAGATTTTCGCCGCACTTCCAATCAGTCAATGAAAATCTTACAAATCAGTTTTATAAAACTGCTACATTCAATTAAACAAAATTAACATAAATCAAAGTGAAATGATCAATGATTCATGTCTTTTGATCAAAATTAATTGCTAAAATAATCATTTAGTAGGAAAATTGGTCTGTAAATGGATTAAAGCATTTCACACTGCTGGTGAGCTGAGGTGCTATACAGCCACTATAGTTGTGGCATCAATCAATAGGTTCTGGTCAAACTTCTGCTAGAAACCTAATGCTGGGTACACACGTTATGATTTTCCGTACGACAGATGCATCCGATTGATGCATTTCCTCATGTCCGATATTACTCCCAATCGATTCAGCGCTCGATTTCTCATAGAAGTGAATGGAAAAAGATAAAAAACACAAGCGAAGATAAGAGAATCGAGTGCAGAATCTAGAGCAGAATAGAGCGGAAAAAACGACCGGGTGGGAAAATCGAGCGGAAAATCGTAATGTGTGTACCCAGCATTAGCGCAATCTAAAATGTAGAGTGGAGCATTTACTGATAGTATGCAATCAATCTACCAACAGGAGAATGTGAGTCGCCAGGGCACAGATATTTGTCAGGCAGACATTAATGCAAATCATCATCTGATAGCATTCAGAACATGTCATCCAATCCATGATGAGGAGCTCATCCTGGTTTAATTCAGCAGGTTTAGTGGTTTGGTGCCTAGTGGCGTCATGGATAGCACTCTTGCCTTGCAGCACTGGGTCCCCAGTTCCCAGCCAGGGCACTATCTGCACATAATTTGTGTGTTCTCCCCGTGGTTGCGTAGGTTCCCTCTGGACACTCCGGTTTCATCCCACATCCCAAAAACAAACAAATAAGGTAATTGGCTTCCCCCAAAACTGGCCCTAGACTACGATACATACACTACATGATACGTACATAGACATATAACTATGGTAGGGATTAGATTGTGAGCCCCTCTGAGGGACAGTTAGTGACAAGACTATATACTCTGTACAGCGCTGCAGAAGATGGTGGCACTTTATAAGTACTAAAAAATTATAAATAATAGTTCTTTAGAGGTTCCCACATGGTTCTTACCTTCCCAGTAAACACATGGTCTATTCACAAGATATCCATACATATAGTGCAATCTAGCATGTACAAAAGAAATAACGTAGGAGGAAAAGAAAACAAAGAAACCCTATGAAATAGAGAAAATATTTATGACAATCTCACCGAATGTCCTAAGAAATGAAAACAAGGAAATGGAAGCGGCATCTAAAAAAACCCTCTCTTATGTAATCTAAAAAAACATCCATACTGCACTGGATTAAAATGTAAGCAAACTAATATACAGTATTCATAGCTAAATTATGTATTAAAATCAATATAATGTAACAGATTATGAATGGTGGAACCCAGAGCAGGATAATCCACAAGGCGACCTAGGCAGTTGCCTGGGACCTAGTAGGTGTCAGGAGGCCCACTTGCCACTTTCTCTTGCCACCTCAAATTGTCAACTGTCAATCAGAATGAGTCAAAGCTACTACCTTCTCTAGGGCCCCATTTATCTTAACCACTTTTGTGCTAGACTGCCCTAGTCCATTAAGGACCAGAGCCATCCTCATCCTATTTGGCACTGTGACTGGCTCACAGCAATCACAGGTCATTGGCTCCTGACCAATACGTGGAAGCTCTGCTGTCAACATAACAATAGAGTGAGCGGGTGCAGCAATGTGGACAGCGGCGGGAATGGTGAGAGTGAGCGGACCTCACGGCGGTGAATGAAAACTTCACCCTGGCAAGAATAACAGCACACAAGCAATCTATCATTAATCCATCAATGGTGGAAATTACGTGGCTCCACTGCAAAAATTTTTATGCCCTCTCTTCTACAATTTATAAGTGTTTTCAGCTAATATTTTTGTGGGTTTACTCCTTACATTCCGATTTCCTCCTGCATCCTTAGAAGATACTTATAAGTTAATAGGTTACCCTAAATTTTTCTTAGACGGTGTTAGGAAAGCTAAAGACATCAGACAAAGACTACAGTATGAATTAGATTATGACAACCAACCTTAGAACAGTTAGTAGCATAAATTGTCTTATGTACTCTGTGAAACATTATAAATACATAATACTACAATTACTTTTAATCTAAAAACAGCCTCGTACTCCAGCGACCTTGCTAGTATTCCCAACTCCATGACCCACGCACAGTATAAATCCTCCTCAGGGTCACACTTCACTTTGCTTTAGTCAGGATGGTGGACCCATCCTCCAAGGCCACATACAGAGGGTGAGCAGGTGCTTTCTGACCATTTCTGATCCAACCCCCCTCTCCTCAAGGCAACCCAGGCAACCTTTGTGTTATTGTAGTTGACAGCTGTAAGTGATGGCTGTAGATTAAATGATGCAGCCTGGAGATTAGCTATTACTATGGGGGATCAGACAGAATGTGCATGAGGGTTCATGGAGCTAATGCTAGGGTTGTTCTGAGGAAAGAAGTGGTGAGGCAAGGCCCAAAAAAATGAGCAAAAGCCCAGAGCTTCTGTATGCCTCCTAAAAGTAGCAGTAGATTTTGGCGCATGAGGCAAGTGGACGAAAAGTTTGCCGCCATTGACTCTCATGTGAAATATCGTTTAATGGGCGCCCAACAAGAAATTTGGGGGCCCGGTGAATGATAACGTTTACAATGGGCAGCCGGTGAATAATAATGTTTACAAACATATTTACCATATAATTATGTTTACAAACTTACTTACCATTGTTAGTGTTTCTATCTACGTAAAGTCTCATAACTAAAATGATATTTACTGGAAAACACAAATACTCCTCAAATAACTAAATATATAGATTTTAAAAAATAATTTGATAAACAATATGGGAGTTTTAGAGTTAGGCACTACTAGGGGAGTTTCAAGGGTTAGGCACCACCATGGGGGTCTTACGGTTAGGCACCACCAGGGAGTCTATGGATTAGGGATAGGTAGAGGTTCTATGTGAGAGTAGGGATAGGTTTAGTTGCAGTAAAATGTTGGCAATATTTACTAATGTTTTACTACAGTTATTACGAATGTACTTATATTTTTTTTAATTGTGATAAACAATATTTTCAGATTTTATTACATGAAGAAACGATAAAAGTAGGTTCTTCACAATATTTTACAATTATAACGATTATGCATATATTATTGATTTCAGTGTTATAAACAATATTCTCAGATTTTTATTACAAGAAGAAAAGCTAAAATATGGTTATTGACAATATCATTAGATTTCAGTTGCACCACGTGCCCTTTTTTCCAGGCACTCATTTTTGATGTATGCCAGCAGGATGCCACCAACTCAACAAGCCCAAGGCCTCATAGCAGTCTCTACGTGGATTCCTAGGGCACTGTAACAGATATATGCAGTATATCTCTCTCTCTCTCCCTTTTTAAAATCTTCAAAAAAAGCCCCTCTCGCCGCGCAAAATAAGCTCCGCCACCGAACACGTCAAGCCCCGCCTGCCCGCGGGAAGCCCCGCCTGGGACACTTTCAAGTGAAGAGGCCCAGACAGGAATCCTAGTGTGGCATACAGACCTCTCCCTCCACCTAGGACCCATACTGACCTCTACCTCCCCCAGCACCCATACTGACCTCTCCCTCCACCTAGGACCCATACTGACCTCTACCTACCCAGTACCCACAGTGACATCTCCCTTCACCTAGCACCCACAGTGACCTCTCTCTCTCCACCTAGCACCCACAGTGACCCCTCTCTTACCCAGCACCCACAGTGACCTCTCCCTCCACCTGGGACCCATAGTGACCTCTCCCTCCCCAGCACCCACAGTGACCTCTCCCTCCAACTAGCACCCACAGTGACCTCTCCCTCCATCTAACACCCACAGTGACCTCTCCCTCCACCTAGCACCCACAGTGACCTCTCCCTCCCCAGCACCCACAGTGACCTCTCCCTCCCCCAGCACCCACAGTGACCTCTCCCTCCCCCAGCACCCACAGTGACCTCTCCCTTCCCAGCTCTAGCAGTGATCCTGCTTACCCCAGCACCCACACTGACCTATCCCTACCCCAGCACCCACAGTGATTTTTCCCTACCCCAGTGGCTACCCTCCTGTCCCCTGCAGCACCCACAGGGACCTCCCATCCCAAAAGCAGCACCTACAGTGACCTCTCCCATTGCCAGTGCCCACAGTGGCTTCTCCCAACACCCAGCATCCACTCCCTCCTCCAGTAACTACACTGACTTCTCCCAGCACCCACAGTGGCCTACCCTTCCCCCAGCACCCACACTGACCTCTACCTCCCTTAGCAGCAACTATGCCATTCATAGTAGCACCCATAGTGACCTCCCACCCCCTGCACCCACAATGACCTCTACCTCCCGAGACCCACAGTGATCTCCCCCAAGGACCCACAGTGACCTCCCTTTCCTCCAGCACCCATGCTAACCTCTACTTTCCACAGCACCCACAGTTACTTCTCCCCCCAGCACCCACAGTGACCTACCCTTCCCCCATCAACCACACTAAACTCGACATCCCCTAGCAGCAACTATGCCATTCATAGCAATACCCACAGTGACCTCCCACCCCCTGCACCCACAGCAATCCCACCAATATTCAGCACCCTCATTACACTCAACCAGTAACCCCCACTATAGCAAGCACTCAGTACTTGCAACAAGCACCCTGCACCCAATACTCACATCCGGCCTCAATATGGCACTTAGTACTTGAATCAAAAAGCCACATGACACCCAATACCTGCACCCCTTCACCCTATAGCTGGCACCCAGTACTCACACCTGCATGGCACAGTACTTGCACCCAGCTCTGACATGTCACTCACTACTCACACCTGCACACAGCCTCCACATGGCACCCACTCACATAACCAGTACTAGCACCCAAAGTACCTGCATTCAGAACCAACATGACACACAACACCCACCCAGAGCTAGCACCCAGTGCAGGCATGGCACCAAGTATTTGCACCTATGTGATACCCAGTACCTGCACCCAACACCCACATATTTCATCTGCAGTAGTTCCAGTTGCACTAAGCCTCCACTTGGTGCCCAGCACCCACACCAAGCACTCACATATGACATCCAGTACTTGCACCCAGAACTCAAAGGGACTGAGTACCTGCAATCAACACCTACATGATGGTTGATACACTCCCATACAACCAGAATCCACATGACACCCTGTGCCAGCACCCAGAACCCACATGGCACCCAGCATCTGCCTTTAGCACCCACATGACAACAAATACCCCACTTGCCAGCACCCATCACCCATATGTCACCATGTACTCACTCCCAGCACCCACTTGGCACTCAGTATTTGCACCTAAGACCCACATACCCCTATAATCAATACCCACATGGCACAGTTCTCACACGTCATCAAGTTCCAAAGCCATTATATGCACCTAATACCCGTCCATGGCCATAGCACCCAGTACCCATCCTTGGTCCGAACCCATATGAGACACAGTACTCTCCCATGGCACACATCCAGACCACACATGGCACTCCTTACTCACTCATGTCCAACACTCACATGGCTCCCTGAACCAATTAGCACTCACATGGCACCCACTATTGTTTATCACCATCTGCTACTCATTCAGCATCCAATACTGCATAGCACCCACTGCAAATAAACACCCAATACAAACTGGACCTTGGTACCCAAAGCAGCTTGACACAGACTTTACTTTGGCATCTTGGCACCCACTGCAACTTACCACAAAGTGAACCTTTGCGTCTTACCATCTACTGCATCTGGGCACCCACTGCACCTTGGCACTTACTGCAGTTTTGCATCTACTAATGCTTAGCAAGCACGGCATATTGGTAACCACTTCTTTGCCTGAAAAGAGGCTTGAGTGCTGATCAAGAGGGACAGAAGTCCCAGTAATGAAAGGTGAGTCTGTGCCTCCACAGTGGTCTCCACTGTGCCCACTCTAACCCACTACTATGCTTTCTGGAGAGGGGGTATCACATACACAGTTTAGCATGATTTATCGATTTAAAATTTGAGCACCACACCCTTGAGGATCCTCTGCATGGCCCTGCCCCTTCCTGCAGCACCCACACTGACCTCTACTTTTCCCAGCAGCCACCCCTTCCCCCAGAGCAGGGACAAGGTCCTCCAGCACCCAAGGCTGAGAGCCTGAGACACCAAAGTGCGCCCCTCCACCCCAGCTGTCAATCACTGATTGCTGTTAGACTAAGAGGGCCACAGGGCCCACAACCTCCCCAACACCGTAATATCTAGTTATCTGGCTTGCAGTCACTGCTATGTATCCCCTCTTCTTTTTTTTTTCTGCTTCATACACAATTAGGAATGACAGCTGAATAAATTGTGCGCCCCCTCCTACACTGCGCCCTGAGGCTGGAGCCTCTCCAGCCTATGCCTCGGCCCGGCCCTGCCTTCCCCTCATAGCTGGCACCCAGTACTCACACTCACATGACACCAAGTATCTGCACCCAGGCCTAAAATTGCACCCAGTACTCACACCTGCACACAGCTTCCACATGGCCCCTACTATCTAGACCAAGCACCCACTTAACCCGTACCCGCACCCAAAGTACCTGCATTGAAAACCCATGTGATGCCCAAAGCCCACCCATAGCCAGCACCCAGTACAGGCATGGCGCCAAGTATTCGCACCCATGTCACAGCCGGTACCTGCACCCAGCACCCACATGACATCCAGTATATGCACCCAGATCTTACATGGCACTAAGTTCTTGCAATCAACACCCGCATGACACTCGATACCCAACCATAGCCAGAACCCACATGGCACGCAGCATCTGCATTCAGCAGCATGACAATCAATACCCCCCTAGCCAGAAACGAGGAGGGGGGGCATTCGGGGGAAGGCATTGCCAGGCCCCTTTTTTAAATTTGAGCACCCCCCACTTAAGGACCCTCTGCACGGCCCTGTATATATATATATATATATATATATATATATGCATTCAGGGAGTGCAGAATTGTTAGGCAAATTAGTATTTTTACCACATCATCCTCTTTATGCATGTTGTCTTACTCCAAGCTGTATAGGCTCGAAAGCCTACTACCAATTAAGCATATTAGGTGATGTGCATCTCTGTAATGAGAAGGGGTGTGGTCTAATGACATGAACACCCTATATCAGGTGTACATAATTATTAGGCAACTTCCTTTCCTTTGGCAAAATGGGTCAAAAGAAGGACTTGACAGGCTCAGAAAAGACAAAAATAGTGAGATATCTTGCAGAGGGATGCAGCACTCTTAAAATTGCAAAGCTTCTGAAGCGTGATCATCGAACAATCAAGCGTTTCATTCAAAATAGTCAACAGGGTCGCAAGAAGCGTGTGGAAAAACCAAGGCACAAAATAACTGCCCATGAACTGAGAAAAGTCAAGCGTGCAGCTGCCAAGATGCCACTTGCCACCAGTTTGGCCATATTTCAGAGCTGCAACATCACTGGAGTGCCCAAAAGCACAAGGTGTGCAATACTCAGAGACATGGCCAAGGTAAGAAAGGCTGAAAGACAACCATCACTGAACAAGCTGAAACCTCAAGACTGGGCCAAGAAATATCTAAAGACTGATTTTTCTAAGGTTTTATGGACTGATGAAATGAGAGTGAGTCTAGATCGGCCAGATGGATGGGCCCGTGGCTGGATTGGTAAAGGGCAGAGAGCTCCAGTCCGACTCAGATGCCAGCAAGGTGGAGGTGGAGTACTGGTTTGGAGTACTGGTTTGGGCTGGTATCATCAAAGATGAGCTAGTGGGGCTTTTTCGGGTTGAGGTTGGAGTCAACCTCAACTCCCAGTCCTACTGCCAGTTTCTGGAAGACACCTTCTTCAAGCAGTGGTACAGGAAGAAGTCTGCATCCTTCAAGAAAAACATGATTTTCATGCAGGA